>NC_056739.1:770436671-770705599 GCF_019279795.1 Protopterus annectens | reverse complement strand
TTTAATAAATTTCCTTATATTTTTGGTCGTTTGAAGTACCGTTTTTCCTGCTCCATTTCAGCTGTGTTGGTTTACCATTTTAAGTATATATTTTTCATTTAGTCTGTTTTTATTCAATTTTTTAAAGATCTATATATTCTATAGATGTATTTTGTCACATGGCTTTTTAGCTATGATGCACATTTTATCTGATTTTTGATTGGATGTTTTAGTATTTAAAAATGTAACTGTTATTCTGTCTTTGTTGGTCTGATGAAGCGGATGTTATTCCGAGAAAGCGCTTACCTTACTACAGTAAAGGACATATTGAATTTCACTGCTGTGTGGAACCAGATTATTTTTTCTTTTTCTTGTATTCTCTGGTTTTTGCATCTGATTCCTTATTTGCTTCAAGGACTGTTTTCGTTTAGTTTCCGAGTGCTCTAGATTTCATGGCTTCCACCATTCCAATGCTCCCTATGGCCAAACTACACATGAGGAAGTTCCAGTGGTTTGTGAAGTCGGTGTGGCTTCGACATGCATATCCTCTAAACTTTAGAGTTCCTCTTCTTCCTTGTCTCAAGAAGGAACTTCTGTGGTGCTTTCAGTAGTTGTCTCTGATTCCAGGGTTCCCATTTCATCCCCATCTTCTCTCTCAGTATCTGTTGACAGGTGCTTCAGATATGGGATGGAGAGTATCTTTTGGCTCACTGAATGTACAGGGAGTGTTGCTGCCTCATCAGCAGGAGCAGCACATCAACATCAAAGAGAGGAGGACTCTTATGCTGGCTCTTCAGGCTTTTCATCCTCTTCTCTCCAGGGCTTCTCAAGGTATTCACGTACAGTACCACAGTTGTGGTATATCAAACAGGGGAAACAAGATCTTTCCTTCTTTGACGATTGGCATTTCTGGTATGAGAGCTGGCTGTCAAGTATCAAGTGACTCTTCAGGTAATTTATATTCCTTCAGATCAGAACACTGTGGCAGACACTCTGAGCAAGTCACTCAATCCCATGAATGGATGCCTCACAGGGATGTGTTTCTGGACATTGTTCACCACTGGGGTATCACCAGTAGGGTACTCCTCAAGTAGATTTGGCTCCCCTCTGAACAATCAATTTCTTCTGTTTTGTACAAGAGTCCCAGGTAATCTGTTGTGGAAGGTGGATGTCCTCTTATTTTGTTGGTAAGGATTGTTTCTTTATGCAGTCCCTCCCCTTTCTCTCATTCCGAAAGTCTTGTTCAAGATTCAACAGGATGCTCCCAAAATCTTGTTGGTAACTCCCTTTTGGCCATGACAACACTGGTTACCCTTACTTCTGTATCTAGACAAGAGCAATCACAAGTTACCTCACAGGCTGGATCTACTCACTCAAGACAAGGGATCTCTCATCCATCCCCACCTGTCCACGCTTCAGTTTAAACTGTGGATAATAAGGTGTCTGAGGAATCAAAACTCTTTCTGAGGACATGCTGCAGGTCCTGCAGGAGGCCAGGAAACCTACTACTAGGAAATCCTACTTATCCAAATGGAAGAGGTTTTCTATTCGGTGTGTCTCTCGTAACCTGGACCCACATCGTGTGGATGTTCCTTTGGTTCTCTTATTTGTGTGAGTCACTCAATGCTGGTTTGGCCTATTAAGGCCCACTTATCAGCTCTTTCTGCTTGTCTGCCTTTAACTCCTTTAACTTCTAGATTTGGGGCTAAGGAATTTCTTAAAGGCTTCCTTAATATTAGACCTCCCAAGAAGCCTGTTTCTCCTCTATGGGATCTTAAATTTTGTTCTGGAGAAACTGGCTCAGGCTTCTTTTGAGCCTGCTGTTTCAGCTTTCTTGCAACATGGTTCTTACAAGACAGTTATTTTGTTAGCTCTTACTTCTGCCAGACAGGTGTCAGAGTTGCAAGCAACTTTTTTTGATTTTTCCATGAGGACAGGGTATCCTTGTATACTAATCCTTCTTTTATGCCCAAGTTGGTTAATGAGTTGTCACTTAATCAGTTTATTAATTTGTCTACTGTGCATACTTTCACCAAACACTACAAGCCAGATGGTATCACCAGAGCTACAGCTGGTTTTGATAATGCCATTCTTTATGGCTTCTCAGAGGGGTCTGCTGCTGCTTCCTCCTTCAGGTTTCTTCTTGAGCTTTGGCATTCTCCAATACATAATGAATACTGCAGCGGTGAATGTAAAGACACAGTAGAGTTATGCAAGATCTTGCCATAATGGTAGATGTCCTTGCCTTCACCGCTGCAGTATTCATTCCCTCCATCACCCTAGTCTTTTCCCTTCCTGGACGTGCAGGCTCTCTTTCATTTTCCTTGGACTGGTGTTCCTACTGGAGCAATCATTTCTGGGGATGGTACTCCTTGGCATCACCTTTCTGCCCTATGCTACACAAGGAGCATTTGACTGACATTCAGTGTACCTTAAAAGCAATTGTAGGCTTTGCTAGACTGGCTGGACATCGGGCTTCCATGGCAGGGAATCTTAAACGTAATGAATACTGCAGCCGTAAAGGTAAGGACATCTACTGTTACGGTAATATCTTACACAAAAAGTTATGTCTTACCATAATGTTCCCTCTATGTTGTCGAGCTTCACTTATCCTGACTGTGGGTTTGGTTCCGAATCTCAGAACCAACTCAGCCGTTCTTCCAGCTCACTCTCTTAAAAACTCTCGAGTCAAGCTCTACCCATATTTCTCCTCACAAGATTACCTCAGATCAAGTTTGCATACAATAGTGACAGACATGAAATAACAGACCAGAGACCATATCTGCATTTCTAAAAAGGAAATCCAACCTTTTTGAAAAGATCTGATCCACCAAGAAGCCAAACGGCAGGGGGATGGAGAGTGGGAATGTCAAGGATAAGGGAAGACTGACAAGACAGATGGAACATTATGGTAAAGACAGTTATCTGAGCTTGTCAATCTTCATCTATTCTTGACTCTTGGGACAGAGTCCTCAGCTACTTCAGATCCTGGGTGGCCCTATGGAATGATATTCCTGAGAACCATAGAACCAAAGGAGGCTCTTCCCCTGGAGACCAAATTCAATTTGTAATGAGTAATACAGGTATGTGGAGTAGCCCACATTGCCGCTGTGCATATTTCACTCATGGAAGCCTTAGAATGGAAAACAGCTGAAGTAGCCATAGATCTGTTGGAATGTCCCTTCACCAGCACAGTTAACTTGAGATTCTTTCTATTATAAATGTAATACAATCGCTTGACCATTTTAACAAGGTAACCTTGGAGACAGATGTTCCTAAAGTTGCGCCAGAAAAGGTAAAACTGTTCTGATTTCCTTAATTCTTTAGTTCTGCTGAGATAGAAATGTAATTGTCTGTGAACATCCAACAAGCGTAACAATATTCCCCTTTGTTGGAAAACTTGGGAAAGAAAACAGCTAAGTCTATGGCTTGATTAATGTTGGACTCAGACTACCTTCAGAAGAAATGATGGATTAGTTCCACGTGTAACTCTATCCTTATAGAAAATTAAGTAAGGTGGTTTTGAACATAAGGCCTGCAGTTCAGACACTGGTCTTGCAGAGGTTATAGCTATGAGAAGTGTTTTCCATGAAAGGAACTTTAAGTCATATGTAGCTGCTGGTTCAAAGGGGGTAAGTACCAGTACTGGAGAATAGTCAGGTCCCATGGGGGTACAGGGTCTTTAAATGGAGGTTTTAATCAAATAGTTCCCTTTTTGAAGACCTTAAATAGTCTATGTGAAATTAAAGGTAGGTCTCCGAAGTCATTATGGAAACTAGAAATGGCAGCCAGAATGGCATTAACAGTGGAGACGGAAACTCCTTTAGCAAAGAGGATGGCCAGAAATTCTAAAACTTTTTCCACAGGACCCGAAAGAGGGTTGAGACCATTATCACAAGCCCAGACTGAAAATCTCTTCCACTTATAGGTTCATAGGTAGGTACTAGGCTATTGGCCCTAGGGCCTATACAAGCCTAGCCAAAAAGGTACCCTGGATTTCACCACCCAAGAAAATTATTTTCCTTTGCCCCTGTTAAGCAGAATCACAGAAGTGATCCCAGGGTGAATTTCCTATTACCCATCCAATCATCAGGATTTTTCTTGAAGAGTGCTAATGAGGAGCTCTGTTTGACATAGATAGGCAGTCTGTTCCAGAGTATGGGAAGTCTCTGGGACAGGAATCTATCCCTCCAGCATGTTTTGTTTATTGTGGTGACAAGGTTTAGGTCCCTAGAGCGTGTAGCTCGGAGGGATTGGGATTTCTTTAAGTGGAGCATGTCCAACAGCTCTGGGCTTGACATAGCTTTGTATGTTAGGCAGAGATCGCCTCTGAGTAGGCGATATGTGACGGAGTAAAGCTGGAGTTTTTTTAGACAGTCTGCGTAAGGCATCTGTTTGAGGCCAGTAATCCTCTTTGTGAGGTATTCTTGCAGCCTTTCCAGTTGTTGTAGATGTCTTGTGAGGTACATACCAAAAGGGGCGTTGTACTCTATAATGAGTCTAATGAGTGATGAGTAGAGGGGAACAATGACCTCTTTTTTTCTGGATGAGAAACCTTTTGTGATGAGGTGTGCCATGTAGAAGGATTTCCGGACCACTGTGGCAATGTGATTATCAAAGGAGAGACTACTGTCCACCTGTGTCCCAAGGTCTCTTATCACACTTTTGGTGTTAAGTAGACTACCGCCTATGTGGTAGTTCATGGGTACAGAATTTTTACAAAGGGGATGACAATGCACTTTTTGGCATTGAGCTTGAGACCATGTATTTAACACCAGGCATCTGTCTCAGTGAGGGCCTTTTGTAGAATGTCCACATCATTAGGAGTTTCTATTATGGCTCCTAGTTTGCAGTCATCTGTGAACTTAGTTAGCCAAAGACCTTCTGTGTTAGCCTGTACTTCAGAGAAGTAGATACCAAACAAGAGAGGACCCAGGACTGAACCCTGTGGTACTCCACTTGTCATTAGTCTGAAGTCTGATTTGGAGTCTGCTACTTTCACAGTGTGGGTTCTGTCAGTAAGCCAGTTGGCAACCCATCTTGTTTATACCTAGTTTAGTGAGTTTATCTATAATTCCAGAGTGGGGGATGGTGTCGAATGCCTTGGCGAGATCTAGATAGGCTGTGTGAACCACCTTACCCTCATCTATGGCTTTGGTGACTACTTCAAAGACATCTATCGGGTTTAGGGGACATGATCTGCCTTTTACAAACCCAAACTGTGTGGGGTCCAGAGTTTGGAGATCTCCAATGTCTTTGTTTATAAGTTCCATGATGATACGTGCCATGTCCTTGCAGATGAGGCTCGTCAGGCTAATGGGGTGGTAGTTCCCGGGGTCTGTTGTGGCCCCCCCTTTGTGGAGTGGGATAACTGTTGCGGTGCGCCATTCAATGGGCACAAAGCCTGAGGTGAGGCTATGATTGAACATGGTACTTAGATGGGGTGCCAGTTCATTCTGTAGTTCATGTAGAAGGCAGCCCGGGATGTTGTCAGGTCCCATGGATGCTGTGTTCTTGGCTTTGGAGAGTGAGGTTTTTACCTGTGCAGCTGTGATTACAGGAACTTTGCATTCTTCCGGTATAAAGATGGTTCCTTTAGGAGGTGAGGGGGGGGGGTAAAGTTAGCACTGAGCCTATCTGCCAGGACGTTGGCAATATCAGTTGGTTCTGTATATTTATTGTCATTGTGCTGTAACTCAGAGTAGATCTGAGTGTTGCCATTGAGATTTTTGACATAACTATAGAATGCTTTGTGGTTGTCTTCAGAATCAGTGGCAACTTTGTTTTCATAACTAGCTTTGGAGGATTTTATGAGGGATCTCAGCTTCTTACTATGGCTGACCAGGGAGTTCCTCCAATCGTGGGATTTTACTCTTTTTTGCAACAGTGTCTTTCTTCTGTTGTAGAGTTTGTTTATGGCAGAAGACCACCACATTGGCTTCCTTTTTTTGGAGGATAGCATCTTGGCTCTGTTAGGGATAGCACGATCCATGCACTCGTGTAAGTGCTTATAAAGTGCATTTGTGTAGGATTCAGCAGTTGTACCTCTTATTGTCCATCTGCATGGGTGTCGTGAAGTTTGCCACTTCTGTCTTAAGAAGCGTGAAGTTGGCTTTGGATACATTTTTTATGGTTGTTTTCCTAATGGGGGGTGGGAGCAGGATGTGGATGTCTAGGGTGATTAGCTTGTGGTCGGATCTGACCAACGAGGAGCTGACCTCTGGTGTGGAACACCAGTCACCCATGTTGGTGATGACCAGGTCTATGATATTGCTGCCCCTGGTGGGGGTGTGGATAAGTTGATCCAAGGCGTTGGAACTGATGATTTCCAGAAACCATTGAGCAAGAAAGTTGGTACATGAGTAGTTTTCCCAGTTAATGGTAGGGTAGTTGAAATCACCCATTATTAGAGTGTTGGGTTGTACCTTAATATTTTCCAGTGTATTAAGAAAAGAGGAGTGGGAATCCTGGGGCATGGTGGGGGGTCTGTAGCAAGCTACAATCTGGATTGCAGTTTTGCCCAGAATTAGTTGAACTTGAATAATCTTGGATGCATTATGCTGAGCAACTAGCTTGGAGGTGTGGATATCCTTAATGAATATGGACACGCCTCCACCTTTAGTGTTTCGATTCGGGTTTGGTGGCCGAAAGGTGTGGTATGAATTATAGCCTGGTAATGCAGGGGTGCTCTCTGGAGCTTTGAACCCAGTCTCTGTCACTGCACAGATGTCAATGTTCTCCATTTTAAGGAGTGCCTCAAGTTTGTGCATTTTGAGGTTTAGACTTCTAGCATTGAGTAACATTACCCTCACATTTTGCTTGCTTGTACCTGTTACGGTGGTGAATTTGTCATTTGAACCTTGCCTAAAAAAGGCACTATAGGGGTGGCAAGAGCCTTTGCCAGTATCCGGAATCCCAAGGGCGACAGATGCAGGCCATCTCTGGCAAAGCAGCGTGGTCTGTCAATCATGTCATCCCAGGCAGACAGATCCTGGATTTCCTTAGAATGACACCAGAAGCTTAGCAAATTGTTAAAGTCAATCATTTTGTCCTTGTACTGTGGTGTCATTCTGGGTGATGGCAGGATGCTACTCAGGGCTAGGGTCATACCGGCCTGGGCTACAAGATCACAGAGCTCCTCCATGTCTCTTAGCCCAGGGAAGTATGTTTCAGGTCATTCACACCAACATGGACAATGACAGAGTCATATTTGTACTTGTTGTGGAGTGACCTGAGTGTGTGCGTTATGTGGCAGATCCTGGCACCTGACAGGCAGCTGACAGTAACTTTTTCCTTGTTTAGCCTGGAGAGTGGAACATCAGTGTGCCTGACTATAGAGTCACCTATGTCTAGAGTGTTGGGTGCATTATGCCTTATGGGCTGTAGTTGAGTGGCACACTGAGTATGTGGGCTATGTGTCATTTGGGTTGTGTTGGGAGGTGGAGGTTGCTTCCATTTCTGCTTTGGAGGTCTGTGTTGTTTGGGCAGATTTGTACTGACAGCCTCCATGAATGTAGGTGTGTGTTTTGTGCTTCTGTGTGTGTGTTGTGGTGGTGTAGGTTTTGAGGGACTATGTGATGAGTGTTGTGCGGTGCAAGTGTTTACCTTCTCCTCTTGACTGTCTAGGCCAGTCTTTGGTGAATAGAGCTTTGCTTCCAGTTTGGCTATATAAGTGCATCTCTCACAGATCGTAGTGTGGGTGGTAGGAGGAGAGGGTTGTCTGTGTACATGAGGCAATTGTTGCATTGTCCCAAGATGCCCAGATTCATCAGGTAGACAGGAGAAAACACCGGGAGCTGACCTTTAGACATGCCTGAATAGGTGCTTATTTATTAAGTACTAAAAACTGTTTTCCTCTTACTGAACTTTCCTGTTACTGAAGTAAAGTTTCCTGGTGGATGGTTTATGCAATGCCAGCAACATTTTTTGTACTGGGGATGGCATATCATTATGCTTGGTGATGAATGGAATTGCAGGAACCAAGCAGTTAGCTTGAAACTTTGAAGACTGGGATGCATCAGTCCCCGAGGGTGAGACAGAAGGTCTGGAACTGGGTCCAGAATCTATGAACAGTGAACTAGATGAGGCCATAGGAAGGGATACAAATTTGTCGAGGCCATTAGGGTGTAATGAGGATTACTTTGCTTCTCAACTTGGCTGCTTTCCTAAGAGTAGGATTAGAAGGTAAGGAAGGAAGACACAGATGAGACCTGGGGGCCAATCAAGGAGAAGAGCGTCTCTCGGGGACTCCCCCTGATACAGGATTAGGGAAAAATAGCTTCTGCACTTGTTTTGGGGTGATGCAAAAAGGTCGCAGCAAGGCTGGCCCCAGCAACAAAAGATGTTCTTTGCTATCTTGGGATAGCGAGACCACTTGTGAGGCAGTAGAATGCATCTGCTTTGCATTTCTGCTATCATGTTTGAACTTCCTGGGATGTGTGTTGCTATCAGAAAGTGGTTGGAGTCAATGGCCTATTGCCACACTCGGAGGGCTTATCAACACAGGGAATAGGATTTTTTGTTCCTGCTAGCTTGTTGATGTACCAGACTACAGACATGTTGTCTGATTGAATTGCAACTTTTCCTTGAGGGAGGGCAGACTGTAATGCTTGCAATGCTAGTAGTACCACACTCAACTACAGGACGTTGATATGCAGATTGGTCTCTATTAGGGACCAAGTGCCTTGGACTGTCTTTCCCAGACAATGTTACCCCACCCCATCTGGGAGGCATCAGTGGTGGTCACTATAGCTTTGGGTTGAGGAGGGACAAATGGATGACCCAAAGAATTTCTTCGGATTGCATCCACCAGGATAGGTCTTTTGTGCAGGGACTGGTGATAAAAATGGGGTAGTTCATTGGATGGATTAGAATATTAGATATTACAGGATGAACCTGTCCAAGTGACATCATCTCCTCTTGCAGCATGCGTTAGCACGCATTCTGAAGTGAAACAGAAACAAGATGGCAATGACAACGCCGTAGCTGCTATTGGGAAGAAGTCTCAACAGCTTACCATTAATATAGCGCATAAGCACTTTCACCTAGAACATCCTGTGTCCGTTATGGAGAGGTCTCCGAAACAGAGAGGATTGCCAATGGAGTAGGTGATAAATTCAAGTAAACAAAAGAGTGAGAGCCCTTTAGGGCTGAACAAAATAAGCCACAAATAACAAACTGTACGTTGAATCTCTCTAAGTTTGTTCTACAGGAAGCCCATTATTCTTTTCCGTGTAAAGGGCTTAACTATATACCTACTAGCAGCGACAGTTTGGTGTCTGCGCTCACAGACTTGAAACTATTTTCTAGGAATGTTAACCTGAGACTTTTGTTTGGTGACTCTGCTACTGTCGTAGGGCAGTGTAAACGACGTAGTACTTTTGTACCAGTTAGTGTACCTATCGTGAAGGCATTTCATGACATTTGTGAATCCCAAATTAGAACTTTATACTCTAATAATGTGAAGAAAAGGACTTATAATTTGACTTTCAATGAATATAAAGCACTAAAGAGTTTACAACTATGTGATGATGTAATTATTAAGCAAGCAGACAAGGGTGGTGTGGTTGTTTTGATGGACCGAAATGATTATATGTCAGCAGTGTCTGTATTACTTGAAGACAGCATAGCATTTAAGACTATTACTACCTTAGAGGTCAGAAAGTGTATTACCTATGTGAATATGGTTATTTATGAATTACAGCTGAATGGTGACATTAGTCTAGATCTGTTTCATTATTTCACTGTTCCATGCCCTGTCATTCCACATCTATATGGTATCCCTAAAATTCATAAATCTATGGTGAATCCACCGATGAGACCTATTGTGTCAGGTGGCGGTTGGATAACCAAACCAATTTCTTTATATTTACAAAGACAGTTACAACCTTACTTGCTCATTGTGATACTATTTTATAGGATACATCAGACTTATTGTGTAAGCTGCAGTTATGGCACAATAGTATTAATGATGCATTAGATAAGTGTAAGTATTATTTTGTAACACTAGATATTACCTCCCTCTTTACTGTCATTCCAAATGACATTGGGCTTGAATTGTTGAGAGAATTTTTAGTCTCACAACCTAGTCCAAATATTAGACACATAGAAAATATTTGCTGTCTTATGGATGTAGTATTGAAAAATAATATATTTTTGTTTAATGACACTCTGTTCCTTCAGCTTACTGGGGTAGCTATGGGTACCTCGGTAGCCAACACATATGCCGACTTGGTCCTTTATCAATGGGAAAAGAATCATATATATAATGAAAGTAATCCTTTTGTTGATACAATTTGCTTTTTCCAACGTTTTGTGGATGATTGCTTTATGATATGGGGTGGTACATTGGATGAGTTAAATGAATTTTTGACCTTTTTGAATTCAACTACGAGTTTTTTAAAATTTAAAATGGAAACATCTGATAACACTATAGTTTTTTTAGATGTTAGGTTACAGATGCATGAAGGCGTTCTACATACTAGTTTACATAGGAAAGATGTTTATTCTGGTAGATACACCCATTTTGGTAGCATGCATGCACCACATATATTTAAAGGCATTGTTAAGTCTCAGTTTAGTAGAGTAAGCAGGTTAAACACTGATGACACTGTTTTCTCCTGGCAATTGGAGGATATGATAAAAGATTTTATATCTAGTGGTTATGATGAGCATCTTCTATCTGGTTTGAAACATAATGTGATGATAGATAGAGAGATATGCTTGAAACCGACATTTTTAGAAGGTTTGGCTGGTACAAGTAATGACTATGTAAGGAATAAATCTGAGACAGCCATTAGATATATTACTTCATTTAATGTAAAGTCAGGTTTTATCAAACAAATTATATTTAATAATTGGGCCATCCTCATGGCCTCTGATGAGTTGAAGGCTATCTTGGGTGATAAACCACGCTTTGCACATAGAAATATGAAGACACTTAAGAGCATGTTATGCTACAAGAATTTTAGTAGATCCATGCATGTACCCTTTTCAGTGAACTATGGCACTTTTAAGTGTTTTAATTGTATGTGTTGTGCTGATATTATTAGTAATGATAGTGACACTTTTATACATCCTACTTATGGTAATGTTTTTAAGTTTAAAGTATCAGCCACTTGTATTACATCTTCTGTGGTTTATTTGGCTACATGTGTTTCCTGCCCTTCGTTTTACGTGGGTAAGACTACCCGTAAATTGAAGGAGCGTATTACTGAACATAAATCGGAGATTAGGAGATGCTACGATAAGAATGCCTTGTATAAACATATATCTATTTTTGGTGATGAACATAAGTTTAAGTTTAGGGTGATTGATATTGTATATCCTACATTAAGGGGTGGTGATATCAATAACCATTTAGAGACTAAAGAATATGAATGGATATTGAGATTTGCTGCTGATTCACCACCAGGTTTGAACAGTATGGTTAGCCTTAAACCGATACTAGTTAAACTACAAAACACCAAATTGTGATGTAATTGTTTATGAATTATGTACGTTATATAGGATAGACTCTTATACTCTAAAGTTTAATAATATGTTTACATTTTGTGTTTTATACTCTGTATTTTATTTTGTTTCTGTGGTCACATGATTTCCTTTGGCTGATGATCATGTGACTGATGACCTGTATTTAATGTGTGAAATGTTTGATGCTATGTTTTAGTATTGAAGAAGGGTTCTGCCCGAAAGCTTTGCTTTATAAAGTGGTTTTCTCTACCAAGTTTTTATGGATTAAAATAGACCATTGATTTCCAAGAAGCCATTGCAGTAACCTCATGTAAAATATTGCTAGTGGGACCAGAGTAACAGTCACTGCCATGAACCCCAACGCTTGAAGCACCAGTAAGGCTGGTACTTTGTGCGTAGGAGAGAATGTACTTGAGATTTTATTTTCTGTAATCTGTGAAGGGGGGAGGAAGGCTACAAATGAGAGGGTGTTCAAATGAGCTCTGATGAATTTCTTATCCTAAGAGGGAGTCAGTTGAGACTTTGTATGACTGACAGTGATGCCTAGATGCAGGAACAATTCTAAGGTGAATTCTTTTGTCTGGAGCATTAGATGTCTGGTGGAAGCGGTGATGAGCCAGTCATCTAGATATGGAAACACCCAGAATCCATGCAGTTTCAAGTGCACTATTACTACTGCCATACATTTGGTGAACACCCTGGGGGCTGTGGTGAGACCAAAGGGCAGGACCCTGAAATGATAGTGACTGGTTCCTAGCTGAAAGCAGAGAAACTGGAAGCAGTTGTCCATTTTATGTGGTAATACGTATCAAAGGTCTATTGAGCATTTCCAATTGTTTTCCTCTAGAAAGGAAGTAAGGAAGTACTGACTGAACCATGACCATCTGGAATTTGGAATCAAACAAATTTGTTTAGAATGCTGAGAATTGGTCTGCAGTTCCCTGTCTTTTCTGGCAGTAAAAAAGAAAACCTTGAGTAAAATCCAGATCGTACCTGGTCTGGTGGGACTTCTTGGATGGCTCTTCTTTAGCAGGTTTTCTATTCCTAAGGCACCTTAGTCCCTCTGATTGGGTGGAACATGTGGGAGTCTTGTTCAAGTTTTTGGATAAAGAGTGAAGTGGATAATGTAACCTCTAGAAATAATTCTCAGCACCCTGGCATATGTGGTTACTTGTTGCCAGCCAGTTGGGTGCAAAGAGAATCTGCCCCGACTGCCTCCAGAGGTAAGCAATCTGGCCCCCCTTTCAGGAGCGCTGATAGGGTTGGCCAGAGAAGGAATCTCTGGAACCCTGGATCTGCAGGCCACCTCTGCCTCTAGGATGGCATCTTCCATTATAATTCCCCCCTTCTGCCCCAGGGGGAGTCTGCACCACGTGTGTGCCAGAAAGGCCTCTGGGACTTTTTGAACCACATATTACCACTCCTCTAATTCCTAGAATCGTTGGGGAGCAGTAAAACATATGCTCACTGCAGACAGGGTCTTTCCATTCTTCTCACACCTGACTAGAGTTTCCTTGACTTTGGGGCTGAACAAAGAGGATCTGTCAAAAGGAGCATTGCCAAAGGAAAACTTGAATGGCTCAACAAACTCACACAGGCACATCCAAGTATGTCATCAAATTGCAGCACCTGAACCAGCTGACCTGGTCACCCCTTCAGCTGCATTTTCAATGTGCCTCATGGACAAATTAGGGAGACTCCAAGATAGCTAACTGAGAGGCCTTTCCTGGACCCCCTCAGCTACAACTCCTGCTAAGGTATCCAATAGCTCCCTGATCAAATCTATCTAGAGTCTAGTGAAATGTGCCGTGAAGTTCAAGAACCTAATGGTAAAGGTCAATGATGCATAAACCTGCTTTCCAAATCTGTATAATGCCCTTGACTCCCGGTTAGGGGGGATGAACAGTGGAACATTACTCAGCTAGCTCCTTTTTAGTGGCAGCCACCACCACCATGGCATCTACTGCTAATCCTTTCACCTAGTACTGGTGGTCCTCGGGTGTGAACAGTATTTTATCTGGTCTTTGGGGAATCTGTTCTATCGAATCAAGGGCTTTCCAGGCCCGCTGAGCGATCAATTGAGATAGTCAGTGGGAGGAGTTACCCAGGAAGTAGATGGGGGAGCTCCAAAAGCTTGCTAGTACACAGACTCCTCAGAGGAAGGGTCTTTGGACTTCCAGTTACCCCTCTGTTTGAGGAGCTCTAAAATGTCTCTAAAGGAGACATCTTCGGGGGTGACCGGAGAACCCTCCCTCTCATTAAAATCTGTGTCCTTGATGACTGACTTTTCAGGGCAGTCCTGGCATTTTCTCTTACACAGCTTCTTCTGAGGGGGCTCTTCAGTGGAAATATCTGAAGAAGACTCGGAAGAGGGGTGATCCTTAGTCGGTATTTCTTGCATCCTTGGAGCTCACAGCTCAGGTACGGAGGTTGGCGGAAGCTCCGGCTAAGCAGGGGCAAGGGGTGAGACTCAGGTAACACAGCAGCCACCTGGAAACTAGCAGTGGCCAAAGCCCTCTCCACAGCCTGAAAGGCAGGCCCCCCTGAAGAGAGATGGGAGCCTGGAACAGAGACAGAAAAACTTGGAACCAAGGTTACACCCAACCCCGAGAGACCCACCTCCAAAACCGGAGCAGAGGAAAGACTCCCAGTCGTCGTAGTTCAAAGAGGTAAGAAGGACTCTGAATAAAAAAAAAAAAAAACAGGAGTTGGCTCAACCCCCCCCCCCAAGACACTATGGCAGAGGCAAGATCACAGGGACCAGTTGGTTCTGAAGGTACCGAGGGGGTCACAGCTGTGCCCGGAACCAAAGACAAGGATGTTGTCAGTGCTGGGGCCATTGGGATCTGTGTGATTGGAGTCGACAACTCTAAAGCCTCTGAGGAGGAATACATGTTGGAGTACTGAGGGAAATCTCCCCTGCTCCAGGAGGGAGACAGGGCTGAGAAGATGGAAGGCCCCTAGCTGTCAGAAGCTGATCCACCCACCTGTCAACTTCAGAAAGACTCCTGGTGGAGCAAACAGAGAATCCAGAGGGAGATTCTGGCCTCTCTATAAATGTGCAAGGGAGTTGACCCAGAAAGGGGTCAATAGATGGGGTGCGTAGAAGGTTTCCAGTTTTCGGCACCAAAGTAGAAGGTATAAGCTGAGTAACAGCAGGTGATGTCAGCACTGACATGGAAACTAAGGAAGCCAATGCTGTGGCTGGTGTTGATGGCACCAAAGCAGTGGTTGGTGCCGAGGAATCCATCCATTCCATGTGTTTCAGAACCTTTTATTTCAGTTCCAAACGGGAGCCAACAGACGGGTACTATATTTTTCGATGTCAGTGTCGATGGAGATGTTGGCACCGAACTATTAGATTTTGAACCAGAGGCCTTTGGAGACTGGTCAGCCTTGGAAAAAGCTTCTTTAAAGAGGGGCTTTAAGAAGCCCTTTAAAGTTTATTTCTATGCTCTACCAGAGCCCTAGTACTGAAGTCCTGGCAAATAGAGCACTAAATCTAAATAAGGAGCACCCAAACAATACACGCATTTGTCATGCCCATCAGAGTTTGGCATTTTCCTGGTGCATTCTTGACACTGCTAAAAACCAGGGGTCGACTGACTTTTCTGCCAACATAATAAAAAGGAAGGCAGAAATAGCACACACACACACACACACACACACACACACACACACACACACACACACACACACACACACACACACACCCACACACCCACACACCCACACACACACACACACACACACACACACACACATACACACACAACCATGCACAAACACGGAAGAAGGGAAAAATCCTACCAACGATGGTAGGAAAGATTACCAAATGGTAGAAGGGAGAGAGAGGAACTACCAACAATGGTAGACAAGAAATGTCAACAGGTATGGGTTAACAGGGAATAAAACACTTGCACAAGAAAGGGCGGGTAGATAAAGACTTAGAAATACTACAAGGGTTTAAACTAAGGCAGGAAGTTGAAAGAAACTGAAATATTTTATTTATACTTGGCTCCAAGGGAAGAGTCTGCTGATGCATTTTTCTATAAGAGCGGCAAATGAGATCTGAGGTAATGTAGAGAGGGGCATTGTGGGTAGACTCTTAGCATGATAATTGTTTGGTTGGTGTGAGGTATATAATGGCCAGACCAGTTCAGAGAATCACAACAGTAACCCAAGAGTCAAGAACAGATGAAGACTGACGTCAGATCTTAAGTACAGTCCCTAAGCCATTTGACCAGAGTAACTTTAGAAACTGGTTTTCCCATAGCAACTGAAGAAAACTGATCCGATTTTCTGAATCCCTTTATTCTGTGAATGTAAAAATGTAATTGCCAATACATATCTAATAAATGTAGACAATATTCACACCTTTGAGAAGTTGGGAAAGACAGTTGTATAATCTGGATGATATTGGTTTCAAGTACTATCTTTGGTAAAAAGGAATGATTTGTTGGCAAGGAGACCCTGTCTTTATGAAGAATTAGATAGGGAGGTTTGAAAGATAAGGCTTGTATCTCAGATATCCTCCTGGCAGAAGTAATAGCTATCAAGAATAAAGTTTTCCAGGACAAGAACTTCAGATCACAATTTTCAGAAGGTTTAAAGGGGGAATGAATTAAGAGATTGAAGTGCCAGATCCAAATCCCAAAGTGCAGGAGGTTCTTTATATGGAGGTCTGAGCATTAGTTAAAGTTCCTTTCAGAAAGGCTTTGCAAAGTATGTAGGACATTAAGTACCATTTACACTATTACAAAAGTTAAAATTTGCAGCTAGATACACTCGCATAGACAAGGTAGATGCTCCTGCTTCAAAAAGAAATGTCAAGAATTCCAGGACTTTATCAATTGGTGCTGAATATGGGTCAAGGTTAGTCTCTGATGTTCATTTAGAAAAATTTTTCCACTTGTTAAAAGTACAATCTTTTAGTTGAGGATTTGTGGTCGGCCAGAACAAATCTGTTGAACTGGGGAAGTGAGAGAAGAATGCCTGACAATCATCGGAACTGGAGAAGCCATGCACTGAACTTGAGATTGTAAAGATTCAGATGAACTGGTCCATCTAGACTGGACAATAAGTCTGGAGCTGTGACCAGTGTCCAAGGTTTCCAAATCAGATGAGGCCATAGAAAGGGAAACCATATCTGTCGAGGTCAGAATGGAGCAATAAGAATTATCCTGTTCTTCGACCTGTTGGCTTTCTTTAGAAACTGGAATATTAGAGGAATCAAGGGAAATGCAGAGTAAACCGGAGGCCAATCATGCACAACAGCATCTCAGTGACTTCGCCGGAAGGGGGATCAGAGCAAAGTAGCTGCTGCACTTGTTGTTCAGGGGAGATGCAAATAGATCACAGCAGGGCTGGCCCCAGTGGCGGAGTATCTTTCCCGCTACCAGTGGAGTGAGAGACCACTCTTGAGGCAGTAGGATACTCCTGCTCAATTTCTCCACAATCACATTGGAGTTCCCAGGAATATGCGTTGCAATTAGAAAGCGATCAGATGAAATTGCCCATTACCATACTCTTAGAGCTTCTTGACAAAGAGGGCAAGATCTTGTTCCCCCTTGCTTGTTGATGTACCAGACTACTGACATGTAGTCTGTTTGAATTGCAATCACTCCCAAGGGGAGGGTTTCCTGGAATGCTTGCAACACTAAGAGCACCACCCACATCTCTAGAATACTGATATGCAAACTGGCTTCCAGTTGAGACCAAGTGCCTTGGACTGTCTTTCCCAGATAATACTCCTCCCACCCTGAGACACATCCATGGTCACTATGGCTTGGGGTTGAAGGAGAAAGGGTCTGCCTGACAAAATTTCATTGGAATAAAGCCACCAGCTCAGGTCTCTCTCTTGCATACACTGGTGATCATTATCAGGTGGGACACTGGTTGATTTAATAAGGACCACTGGGATGCCAGGAACAACTGAAAAATCCACATTTGATATCTCACAAGTAGAACTAAAGTGATGGATGCTGCCACTGTTCTTAGTGTTTGTAGGAACAGTCTTGCAGTCACCTTTTTGTTGCAAATAATTTGGCTGACTTCTGATCTTATTCTTTGAAGTCTTTCTAAAGGAAGAGACGCGATACCCGTGTTTGTGTTTAGCATCGCTCCTATGAATTCTAACTGCTGTGTTGGCTCTGGGTGGGATTTTTTCATAGTTTAGTGATTCCCAGTGAGGAACAAGTTTGAATAATGTAGTTTCTTGCCTATAATACTAGATGCTTGGTAGGAGCATTGAGGAACCACTCATCAAGGTATGGAAACATGTGGAATCCTAGTAGTCTGAAGTGAGCTGCCACCACTGCCATGAATTTTGTGAACACCCTGGGGGCTGTGGTGACACCAAAGGACAGGGCTCTGAACTGGTAATAACTGGCTACCAGCCAGAAGTGCAGGAATCTTCTGGATCGCTTGTCTATTTTTATGTAATACACATCCTGAAGCTTTATGGAGCACATCCAATCGTCTTTAACTTAAGAATGGGAGTACAGAGTGAACCGTGACCATCCAAAATTCAGTTTGTTAAACAGACTTGTTCAACTGGCCATGATCCAAAATCAGTCTTTAGTTCCCTGTTTTCTTTCACACTAAAAATAACCGAGTAATACCCGGATCCTATCTGGTTTGGTGGAACTGCTTGGATGACTCTTGAGCAGTTTTTGAATTTCTAAGACTGCTGCATCCCTGTGACTGGCAGGAACATCTGGGATTCTTTTCAATTTCCTGGGTTCTTCAGAGAAAGGGATATTGTAACCTCTGGCTATAATCCTCTGCACCCAGTTGTCTGCTGTTATCCTTAGGCAAGGCGTCTTCCATTGTTACTCCCCCATCTGCCCTGGGGACAGTCGTTGCCATGCAAGTCCTAGAAAGGCCCTTGGGACTTCAGGAACCAGAGAAATGGGAAGCTATGGTTCAAGTAGTAAGACCTCTGAGGGGTGGGAAAGCATACTCCCACAGCAGAAAGTCTTTCCATTTCTAACATCTGGCCAGGGTGTCTAACTTTAGGGTCAGAAAGGGATGTTCCGTCAAACAGAACACTGACGAAAGTTGACTTAAATCTCTCTGCAAATTCACATAAGCATATGCAAACGTGTCTAATGGCTACGTCTGAACCAGCAGCCCTAGTCATCCCTTCGGCAGCATGCGCAATTAGCCTCATGGGCGAGTTGGAAATAGAATGCGAGAAAAATTAATAGTGATAAACAGAAAAAGAAAAGAGATGGTAGGAAAATATTTGGTATAAAAGCCGCAAATGCTGAAAATATGGAAAATGGAATTAGTTTGAAAAGGTTTTTATTACGTCATGTTATCATCCATTCACCATGAAGGTATACGGGTCAATGCACATCAAGTCCTGAAGTGGAGAACTTCTTCCTGCATATTACTATTACTAACAACATTTTTGCAGTAAAGAAGTCAACAGAAGCTGGGTCAGACAGCGGTAATGCACCTGTCCTGTAATAAAACTGTAGACAGCAGGATAAGGCATTGTCGGAAGAACAAACTCTGTTTATGTGTAAATGTGAAAAAATACAAGCAGATTAATGCAGACAGATGTGTTCCAAGAATAGCATATCATACCATCTCCGAGACACGTTAAAAAATAATTGGGTATTAGTAAGCTGCTTTGGGGCTTTCTTCAAGATGTGAATATCTAAAAAAGCTTCTTAACACTATGCAATGGAAAGCAAGTCATCAAACCATGAAGCTTAACAGTCTTAAACCTTGGCCACAGTTCTGACCACTGCTGCTTTAACTATGTATTTTGCATTTGGGATAAAGTATGAAAGCTACGTGACCTGCAGCATAGCTACTCCAGGATCTGTCAGACTTGTGCCTTACAGAACTAATCTGTCTTCAGTAATACATTCACAGTGAAGGTAAAAGTTAGTAAGCCATAAAGTGATCCAGAATCTAAAGGAAGAAGTTTGTCTTTTTTTTTTTTTTACTCGGAGACATAAATAAAATAACCCAGGTTTTTATTAAACAGTTTATGTCACAACCCTCCCATGCTGGCCAGCTCTGTGCCCAAAAGCACCACACACCAGAATAACTCTCTATAAATGAACAAACATTACAGAAATAGGCTGGTCCCAATAAATAATTTCTGTCTTAGGAATACAATGTTTTGCAAACTGCCACCAAGATCACTCCATAAATGAGACATGAAACACATACTTTCATCAAGTTCCAACAACTAACAGCCTGACTTGGTCTCTGACTGACAGCTTTCCGGGTCTATATCACATGATCGAATGATCACAATAGCGAACGATCTAAAGAGTGAAAATGCTGAACCACGAAACCATTATTGCGAGGGGTTGCACCCCCCCTGCTAAATATATATACCAACTCCGAGATCGCACTACAGTGAGGAAAGGGCAAATATTCTGATCTTCACTGTACTGCAATCCCACAAAAAGCACTTAGAGGTCTGGCATTTTTTCTCTTTAGAGCGTTCGCTACTGTGTTCATTTGATCACATAATATAGACCACAGCTTTCCAAACCAATTTTTCTCTCCAGCAATTTAAAAAAACTGCCTGTCTACACAACAGCAAAAGCAACAATTTCATCAACAATTGTTTCAAGAGTTCTATTGCCCTCCTTGAAGACTCTACTCCTAGAGAACAAAGGATGACAAAAGCAGCCCAGGTCAATGGAGGTGAAAAGCACCTCCACAGCTCCAGAGAATAACACCTTTTTCCATCATTGATCAGTACAGCTACTTAGTTCCCTCTGAAAATTCTATGCAAGCAAAGCACTAAAGCAGGAAGAAGACCACAAATATAACACCTACCTAAAGGCAAACTCCTGAAGGTGATTCCAATGAAAACTTAAGAGTTGTACCCACCTATCCAAACCACAGACTGGTTTGAGGAGGCAGAAATAGGCCATGACTGAATGAACAGTTTTTTGGGATTAATGGCAATGGCCAGTAGAAACTTAAGTTGGAAGAGTAAAAATTCATTTAATGATGGAAGTGGATATAACCCAGGGGGGAACCACCAAAAGACATCAAGCACAGACTGCACCTGCTGCCCAAACAGGCTGCAGCCATCAAATGGAGACTTGAGCAAAAGGCAGCCATCCCACACACAATGGAGATAAATGCAGCGAATCTGCCCAATGCAAAAAGGCATAGAACCTGAATATCTACTTTATGAACCTTGTCCTAACACCTACAAAGATGTGAGCACCAGAAGTGGTTATGGTGAAAGCAAGAACATTATGGATACCACACTTGGGGAGTGCTTGCCCAGAGACAACACCTGCTCCTCTACTACAAGACCCTGGAACTTAACTTATACAGGTAAGACATAGCTTACAGTTCCAGTATGGTACAGCTTTACATTTCTTATTCTAAGCTTGGCCCCACCAATGGCTTATGAAATTTTATGTATTCCACTACTATGAGATTTGTAAAATCAAAAGAAAGCCAAAAATGTAGCTCCAAAAAATCTCTCCAAAATACTTTATTTGGGCTTTCTTTTGGTTTTACATTTTTTAGTTTTTAGATTGAATTTGTTTTGGCGTTACCACTATGAGATTACAAAAAAGTCAGCCTTTGGGTGCAGGGTCAGTATTATTCCTAACTTGTGTGGGAAGATACAGGCCTTCTTTGGCAGCAGCAACAAATGGAATGTTACTCCAGGATTACAAAGTAACCAACAAAAGCAGGGCCCACGAAGGAAGAAGTGAGCAAGACACTGGGAGATATTGTCCTCCAGGCCCATTTTGTGAGCAGGTGTAAGCAGGAGTTCCAAGTTCCACATAACGTCCTTCAAGAAGCCTCAGAGTATCTGAAACTTCATACCAGAGTCTGGCCGCAGGCTGGCTAACCCATAAGTAACCAGAGAAGTAGCCCTCACATTGTGTTTGTGGTCTATACTGTGTTACGAGTCACAGGAAAAAAGAAGTTATGTCATACCATAACATTCCATCTGTGTTATTCATCTTTATTTATTCATTACATGTGTGTTCTGAACCAATCCTTGGTTCCGACTCAGCTGTTTTTCTGAGCCTGCAACAGCCAGAAACTCTCAAGCTAAGTCTTTCCCATAGTGCCCTTCCCTTCCACGTTACCTCAGATCAAGTTTGCCTAGAAGACAGGACATATTATAAAGAGAAACCAGAGGTTTCTCTGAGCAACTTTCTTTTCAGGATTAAAGGACCATAAGCGAACCTCCAAGAGTCTTAGGAGGGGGAAGGTGGGAGGAACTGTAATAAATGAATGAAGATGAACAACATAGATGGAACATTATAGTAAGTTATAACTTCTTTACCTGATGTTTTTAATCTTCATTCATTCTTTACATGTGGGACTAAGTCCCTAGCTACCTTGTTTCCTGGGAGGCCCTATGGAAGAATGTTCCCGGATACCACTGAACCAAAAGAAGCTCTTCCGCTTGAGACCATGTCCAATTTGTAATGTGTGATAAAGGTATGAGGAGACACCCATGTTGCTGCTGCACAAATGTCATCCATGGAAGCCCTTGCATGAAAAGCTACAGAGGTTGACACTGACCTTGTGGAATGTGTCCTGATCTGAGAAGGAATAGTAACTTTGTTATGATGGTATACATAGGTGATGCAATCTCTTAGCCACTTAGATAAGGTAACTTTAGAAACTGATTTTCCCATTTTGGGACCAGAATAGGAGATGAAAAGTTGGTCAGACTTTCTGATAGACTTTGTCCGATCAAGGTAAAAATGCAATTGTCTGTGGACATCAAGCAAATACAAAGTATACCCCCCTTTATTAGCAAAATTTGGAAAGAAAACTGACAGGTCTATCATTTGGTGAATAGGTCAGAAATCACTTTTGGTAAAAAGGAGAGATTTGTCTGTAGGGATACTCTGTCTTTATGAAAAACTAGATATGGACGATTCACACACAAAGCTTGTTTTTCTGAAATACGTCTAGTTGAAGTAATGGCTACCATGAACAAGGTTTTCCAAGACAGGAATTTCAGATCACAGTTGGCTGCAGGCTCGAAGGGGGAACTGGTTAAGGACTGGAGGACCAAAGTCAATTCCCAAGGCTCAACTGGTTGCTTCAAAGGAGGCCTGACACATAGGACTCCCTTCAGAAAAATTTTACATAATCGATGAGAAATTAGAGGAGCCATCAAACCCATTATGGTAGTTGGATATTGCAGACAGATGGACTCGGATTGAAGAGGCTGCAGCCCTGGATTCAAGAAGGCTAGACAGATATTCTAAGACTGTCGATACTTGCACCAAAAAAGAACATAATTCCTTTTTGCAACACCAGATAGCAAATTGATTCCATTTATTAAAGTAAAGCCTCTTGGTGGATGGTCTGTGAGAAGCCAGAAGTATATGATGGACAGGAGAGGATAGGTTACTTTGCCTGGCAATGAATGGAAGTGGAGAAACTAAGTTGTCAGCTTGAGGCTCGCTATATTTGGATGAATCAGACCCTGTGGATCTGATACCAGGTCTGGAGTTGGATCCAGAATCCAGGGTTGATGAATTAGATGAGGCCATAGGAAGGGGGGCTAGATTTGTCAAGGGCAATAGGGGACAATGAGGATTGCTCTGCTTCTCAACCAAAGAGCCTTCTTCAAGAATTGTGAGATCAGAGGGAGAGGGTGATGAGCATAGAGGAGATCCGAAGGCCAATTGTGTAGGAGAGCATCCCTCAGGGACTCCCCCTGCGGGGGAATTAGGGTAAAGTAGTTGTTGCATTTGTGATTTGCAGGGGAAGTGAACAGGTCACAGCAAGAATGGCCCCAGTGACTGAAAATCTCTGCCGCCACTGCAGGATTGAGGGACCACTCATGAGGCAGGAGAATGTACCTGCTCAACTTGTCTGCTATCATGTTGGAATCCCTGGCAATGTGCATTGTTAGCAAAAAGTGATTGAAAGCCATCGCCCACTGCCAGATTCTCATGGCTTCTCAACATAATGGGTAAGATCCGGTTCCCCCTGTTTGTTTATGTACCAGACTAAGGACATGTTGTCTGACTGAATGACAATCGTTCCTGAAGGGAGGACAGAGTGGAATGCTTGCAATATGAGGAGCACTGGCCTCAGTTCTAGAACACTGATATGCAAGCTGGCCTCCATGGGTGATCAAGTGCCTTGGACCGTCTGTTCCTGGTAATGGCCCCCCACCCACCCAATCAGGGAGGCGTCCGTGGTCAATACGGCTCTGGGTTCTGAAGGGGAAAAAGTATGGCTCCGTAAATTTTGGTCTGGCTGCATCCACCACAGGAGATCTTGCCTGCACTGGTTGGTTATCCTGATCTGGTAAGACATGGATAGGTCCAAGGGGAAACCATTGTGTTATTAGTAACCACTGAAAAAGCCTCATGTGTAATCTCGCTAAAGGAACCATCATAATGAAGGCTGCCATGGACCCTAAGAGTTGAAGAACCGCTCTGACCAACACATTCGTCTGGTTCAATATCAGTTGGAGCTGCAGTCTGAGTCTCTGTATCATGTGAGGGGGAAGAAACACTCAACAAAGCTGGGTATCAAATTCTGACCCTATTCATTCTAGTCGTCGAGATGGAGTAAGTTTGCATTTCCTCTTGTTCACTGTAATGCTGAGATGGGTCAAAAGTTGTCGAGAATGATGAATAGCTGACAATAGTTGATGCTTGGTTGTGGTGGTAAGGAGCCAATCGTCCAGGTATGGAAACATCTGGAATCCTTGCAGTCTCAAGTGAGCTGTCACCACTTCCATGCATTTGGTAAACACTCTGGGGACTGTAGGGAGGCCAAAGGGCAGTGCTCGAAATTGGCAATGATTGGCTCCCAGCTGGAAGCAGAGAAATCATCTGGACCTTTTCTTCACTTTTATGTGGTAATACGCATCCTGAAGATCTAAAGAGCACATCCAATCATCTTTTCCCAAAATGGGGAGTATAGACTGTACCATGACCATCCAGAACTTTACTTGCATGACAAATTGTTTAGGATGCTGAGGTCCAGAATTGGCCTACAGTCCCCTGTTTGTTTTGGCACTAAAGAGTCTTGAGTAAAACCTGGATTCTGTCTGGTCTGGGGAAACTGCATGAATGACTCTTTTGAAGCAGCTTTTGAATTTCTATAGCTGCAAATTACCTTTGACTGGGTGGAATGTCTGGAATGCACCTTAACGGACTTGGCATCAAGTTGAAGGGAATGTGATATCTTCTGGTTATTACTGTCTGCACCCAAGAATCTGTAGATATTTCCTGCCAGGCAAAGTAGTGCAGAGAGACAAACACCCGACTGCTTCCAGAGGCAAGCAATTGGGCCACTCCCCAGGAGCGCTGATAGGGCTGCCAAGAGAATGAATCCCTGGTTATATGGACCCCCTCTACCTCAGAAGGTGTGTCTTCCATTTGTATTACCCCCTCTGCCCTGGGGGGAAACTCACCATGTGTGTCATGGAAAGGCCCTTAGGATTTTTTGTACCACATTTTCCCACTTCTTTGGTTCCTGGAATAGGGTCTCTTTGGAGTGAAAAAACGGGCACCCACAGCAGACAAGGTCTTACCATCCTTCTCACACCTGGATAATGTATCCTTAACCTTACGGCCAAACAGAGATGTGATGTGGCCTCTATGGGGGCATTAAGGAAGGAAGACTTGTAAGGGTCTGCAAAATCACATAACCGTATCAAGGCATAACATCTAGCCACAACACCAGCAACTGCTGCTCTCGCCGCCCCTTTTGGTTGAGTGTGAAATCAACCTCATGGATGAATTCAAAATGGATTCCAGTTTAGCAAGATGTGAGGCGGCATTGTCTCAGATCTCATCACAGACTGCTCCTGCCAGTGTTTCTGAGAGTTCTGCAATTAAGTCGCTCTGAAGTCATGTAAAATATGCCAGATAGTTCTTAGACTGAACAGCAAAGGTCGCTGAAGAAAAGACCCACTTCCCAAGCCTGTCTATCGCCTGAGACTCCCTGTTGGGAGGATGGACAGCAGTGTTCACTTCGGTGAGCTCCTTCTTTGTGGCTGCTGCCACAACCATAGCATCCACTGGGAGGCCCTTGGACCAGTGGGGATTATCTTCAGGAGGTGATAGGATCTTATCTTGCCTGAACTGGTTCAATGGCATCAGGAGTTTTCCATTCCCACTGCATAATGAACTGGATGAGCTCATCTTCGGGAGGGGGGTCACCAAGGAGGTAGAGGGCTTGGCCCAGAAAGCCTGCAGGAATACGTTCTCCTCGGAGGAAGGGGTGCTGGACTTCAAATTGTCTTGCTGTTTAAGGATCTCCAAGATGTCTGCAAAGAAGACATCATCAAGGGGCAAAGGTGGGGGACTCTTCCCCATCATCGTAGTCTGTATCTTTGGTCAATGATTCCTCTGGGGAATCAATGTGCTTCCTCTGGCACGTTCTCTTGCAGGGAACCTCCTCAAGGGGGGTATCAGAGGAGGAACCCACAGAGGGGGAACCTAGCTGAAGGGTATCTTAAGGCTCCTGAGCCTAGTGTCCAGTAGCAGTAGCAGTGAGTTGTGAAAGCTGTGGCACAGAGGCAGAATGAGGGCATATATCCAACACTGGTGAATCCAACTGGGAGCCTGTGGAGGCTTGTGCTCTCTCCATCACTTGGGAGGCAGGACCCCCCCCCCCCCATGGAGGGATGGGAGCCCAGAACCGAAAGAGACAAACTCAGAACCAGGGTCACACCCCACCTCGAAGGATCTGCCGCCAAGGAGGGAGCCATGTGAGGAGATGGGCCTGCCAAGGCGACCAGCACAGAAGTCGGTGCAGGGAAAGTAGGCACCGTACCCATGTACATGGTGCCAACAGGCCAGTCTCAGACCTGAAGAAGACCTGGCTCTGAAGTAGACTCAGGCCAAAGAGAAGTCTCCAGCACAGAGGTCAGGTCTACCATCAGTGCCAAAACAGTTGTAACCGGGGTTGTAGTTGGTGACAATTCTTCTTTAAACCTGCAAGGAGGTCAGAGGAGGAAAATATTGTGGGGTCCTTGGAGCAGAACCTTCGACTCCAGAAGGGAGGGAGGGTTTAACTGGTGTAGGAATGCCTCTGGCCACTAACAGCTAGTCTACCAATCTCACCAGGTCCAATTCCGACAGACTCTTGGAGGAATGCGTGGATAACCCCGACTGTGACACAGGGCATTCCAGAAAGGGGCTGTATTGTTGGCCATAGAAGGGGTCTACCAAGGGGGAGTATCTGGTCCTATGAAGTGTATCACCATTCTGTGCCAAGGCCAGATCTGGGATGACTATTGTTGGCACAGAGGGGTGAATTAGTGCCGAAGTAGACATTACAGAAGTTGTCAGTGCCATGGTCAGTGCAATCAGAATGATCAGTGCCAAATGAGGGATGGGTGGTGCTGATGCAGTAGGATCTTTCGGAGCCAAGGACAGAGTCGAGGTTGATTGTTTAGGCCTTGAAGCCGATGACTCTTTATGAGGTGGCTTAGGCACCTTAGGTCTCAGTTACAATATTTTGGCCTCATGAGGAGAAGAGGGTAAAGACTTACTCCTCTTTCTGTCTTCTTTTTTTGGGAGGTGGAGAGGCCTCCGACTCAGAGATTGCCTTCGCAAAAGGAGATGTCAGTAAGCCAGCAAGCATAAGTTTATTTTTACGCTCCGCAAGTGTGCGGGAGCTAAAACACCTACAAATGTCACAAGGAGGTTTCTTTGAGAGGTGAGGCCCCCCCCCCAAACTGTATACACATTCAACATTGCTGTCCACGTCTGGCATTTTTCTGTCACATTTACCACATCTCTTAAAACCAGTGGTTCCTTTTTTCTCCGACATATTGAGAAGGTCAACAACAACAACAACAAAATACTAACAGGAAAAAATATAAAACTTTCACTTCTTTTTTTTTTTTTTTTTTTTTTTTTTGGATAGAACACGTTAAAGGAAAGATACCCGGATGGGTAAAAGGAAAAAGAAGTACCAACAATGATACAAAGAATACCAAATTGGTAGAAAGGGAAAAATTGGAAGGACACCAAGAAAAAGGTTTGACAGGAAGAAAAGAACAACTAACAAAACTTTGGAAAGAAATATATATATATATATATATATATATATATATATATATATATATATGTGTGTGTGTGTGTGTATGTATATACATATACACACATATATATATATATATATATATATATATATATATATATATATATGAGATCTGAGGTAATGTGGAGAAGGGCATTATGGGAAAGACTTCGCTTGAGAGTTTCTGGCTGGCTTGGAAAAATGGCCAAGTTGGAACTGAAGATCGACTCCAAACCCACATGTAAGGAATTATTGAAAATTAACATCAGATGCCATATTTGTTTGCAGAAAAGTCAGACCCAGTGGGACTTAAACACACTATCGGGAGTCTGGGTGTGATGGCAGCTTCTACCATCAAACTGAAACATTTATAGGTAAAATCATTCCCTCATGACTCAGACTTTTCAGCAGGCTCACTTCATTCTTATCCAACCTGGACCAAATGCAGAAGGATTGAGGGAGAGACCACTAAGAGGATCCCTGGCTCCAAGTACCCAAAATAAGAAAACTCATGTCTGCAATCAGGCAGACTGTATATGAGAATAATGGTGCAAAACTATGTATTGCTCCCTTGGGAAGGAAATGGGGGTGCACCTGAGTTTAAGTTGTCAATGGAAACAAATCATTAAAGGAAACAAAACCATAGCATGCTGGAGATGCCAATTCACTGCAAATTTATCTAACAGCATTTGCCTATTCATTACAAACTTACTTTTGTGAGCTTCACTGTTATCACCCAAGGAAAAAAGCCAAATACTGGTATATCCTAAATCTACAAACTACTCCTTCTCCATGCCTTTACTCCCCTTACAGTTAGACGTCATGAAAAAACATCTCATACAACCTGAGACACTACTCGCAAGGTAGACCAACTCTCATTATCCCAGAACCAAACCCCAAGGCACTGCACATTTTCTCCTTGTAGGCACCTACTCTAACAAGTTCTCCCGCACTGACCTAAAAAATACTTACTTGAAATTCACAATGCAACTCAGAAAGCACTTCATCCAAATGAAATGCTCCTGCTTCAACACCGGGCATATCACTTAACACATTATCCCTCTCTCCTTTTTCAAGTCTCTTCTCCTCTCTCAATATTTATTGAAGGTACTAGTGATAGCCAAAAAAACACAAAGAATATATATTTATTTATACCAGTAGATGGTGGCATCATTTTATAAATGTGTTTTCAAACTATTTATTTAATTGTAAATCAATTTTAAATTTCAGACCTCAGTGTTTATATGATCAAATTCTTGTTCACCAAATACTAGTTCACCATATTTTATATATACCCTCTATGTAATTTTAGCGTTTTATTAATTTTGTAAGAATTGTAGTGTATTTGGTCCTGGTTCAGTGGTTGTGACGTGAATGAATTTATTTAATATATGCAATGACTATTGAGTTTCATTGGTCAGCTTGAAACTGGTCACCAGTATTTAAATTGCCATTTCTAGTCTTGCTGTGTTTTATCTGAAGAAGTTATTGACGAAACGTGGAGTTTTAATTTACTACGTATTGGACTTGTGCTGTTTTGCTGTTTTTTGCCATTAAATCCTTTGAACTGATGCTGTGTACCGGGTACTTTTTTTCGATTATTATTTATTGAAGGTTGACCCGCCTTAGAAACTTGACTGTACATTGCACTGTCCTTGTTCACTAGAAAGTGAAGTTTTTTTTTCTATCCAACTAGTCTGAACTACTCTGTTAATGCATACATTTCTGTATTTTTTGCCAGGTTGAGCCCGAAATTGCTTAATATTGATCAGTGCACTACACCATTAAACAAATATAAATTAAATGAATTATCATCCCACTGCTGACAGACCAGAATAGCTGAGAACATGTGACCACAAAGCAATGGCCCCAGATCATCCTTGTACAGCCACAGGCCAAAGTTCAACATTCCCAAATGGTGTCAACTGAAACCCTACCATTGCCCAATTTAGAAACAAACTTGCACCAATCTCAAATTTAAAAATATTGACAAAAAATGGAAAGACGTGAACACATTACCTTTGAACATGAGAACCGAGTGAATCAAACAACCTATAGGCACAGGTGAACAGTACATTTACATGGTTTAAGAGCGATACCATCCATGTGTCATTAAGAGGTATGTATCCAGCCATCCTCGATCATACAAACTTCTAAAAGTTGTCAAATACTGAATGCTTAAGAGCATAAAGGATCCCAGATTTTAACTTGTACAACTCCTACAGCTGAGTCTGGCTGAAAGTACTGTCAGTATACATAGGATAGTGGAAGGTTATTCTTACTCAGGAAAAGGGCATATGCATAGCTCAAATAAGGCAAGACTGTCTAATGTATCTAAAATAAAGGACTTTCTTTAATGGGTACTGTGATTGGAATGAATCCCAACCAATAAACTGCAAGGCTGGAGATACAGAGAAAAATGTACATATGTATGTATTTATTTACATTTGTTAACGGAGTAAGTTGGCTGTGCTACTGACCCTTTCCAGCTATGACTTGGGTTTATAGAGCAATAAAACAATACACATAATGGGAGAATACACAGTAGGTACATTATACACACAAGCAGTCAATTACAATGAGTAAAACAAATGAGCATCACACCTTTATGCAAAGACAATAAGCATACAATAACACTTGAGTTCACATGTGTTGGTGTGTTTTTAGGGGTAACACTGAGTAATTTCTGTAAAACAACTGCACTTATTTTGATTGACTGTGTGGGGTATGAAGTTTTGTTTTTTTTTTAATTCTTTCAGTAGGTTAGTGATCTGATTTCATTAGGTAATTGGTTCCAAGTTGCAGGCCCAAGGTGTGAGAAGGCTTCTACTCTGGTTTTCAGTGTAGGCTGAATGAACATGATGTCACTCTCTTGGGGAAAAGCTCGAAGGATAAGGCTGTTTCCTGAAGAGCACTTTGCTGGTTAGAGGTGGGCAGCATCCTACATTTATAATAAAGAAGTAAGTTTACTGAACTAGATAAACATTAATATTTAAGATCCAAAGTTTACATGTTAGCTAACATATCTTACATTATCATGTCTCTGCTACAAAACAGATTCTTTATTAGTAACAGGTAGCCAGTGGAATCCTTTGAGGTTCTGAGTTTACTCCAGTAATAACGAACATGAGCTGGGATTCAATTGTCGTTAAGACAGGTTAGCTTTACCCTAATGATGGTGTGTTGTTACAAAAGTAATCCTGCTCAGTACGAGAGAAACCACAGGTTCAGACATTTGGTATATATGCTAGAATGAGGAGCCAGTGGTGCAAAACTACCATCTACGGGATTATGATTGAAAGCCTCCAAGTCAGAATCCCACCTAAATTTAATACTGCTGTGCTGCAGATCTCAGGTTGGCCAGAGTTAGCTGTCCACAAGTTCGGTGGGGACTGCAACTTGTCACTGTGTCATAGTGCGGACAGAAGGGGGTTGCCGCTCTTCAGCAGTGCACCACACGTTCATGGGGAACTGGGTGGTAAAACATTCAGACTACCTGATTCTGGGTCAAGATATTTCATATAGCAGCAGAGTAGGAAAAAGCTGGGATGTACTGAGCCTAAATTACAGAATACTCTGCGAGTACAGCAGCTGCAAGGTCTCAAAATAAGAAAGGCATTCCAAAAAATGTAAAGAGGCCAGCATACAATGGCACCAGAAAATACTTTAATAAAAGCATTCTTAAACCCAGTCGGTTTCGGCTGAATAAATACAAAGCCTTAACCGGTTTCGGCTGAATGAATACAAAGCCTTCATCAGTGAGAAAAAGTAAGAAATTAAGAAATACTTAAATACAAAAAGGAAAAGATGTGATCAATTAAAGATGCTCATTAAGTCCTGGTTTAAAGAGACCTCCCAATTTAACAATCCATTTTTTTCTCCATAGTGTTTAACAAATCGTGCCAACCCAATTTGTTTTTCCTGGGTCTCATGATTTGATCAATAATAGTAAAATTAAAATATGCATTTTTATGTGACAGGGTATGCTTATAAAGGGCATTGGTTTCTTTGTGGTGTTTTATGTCACTAAGATGTTCAGATATTCTGAATTTCAAAGGTCTGGAAGTTTGACCTATGTAGAAAGCTGAGCAGTTACAATTAGCTAGGTAAATCACCCAATCGGAAGTGCAATTGGCAAACAATCTAATGTCGTAGACGAGGGGTGTTTTGACTGCTAAAGCTTTTGGTTTTCAATAGCATCAAGCAATAGACACAATGGCCACAAGGATGGCAACCAATTAGAGGCTCACCTGACAAAGTGGTTTGAGTTGATTTAGTATTGGGAGATTGCCCATGTTTGAAATGGTTAAAAAATGCAGCAAGATGTTTGCCTTTACGGAATGAGAAAAGAAATCTGTCACCCAACAATTCACTCAGTCTAGTATCACGTCAAAATATTCCAATGTTGTTGAACAATATTCATTAATGCCTTGGTATTGCGTCCATAGGTGGTGATTAGTCTTGGTGGCCCACCCCCTCTGTTGACCTTTTCTTTATAAAGAAGAAGGTTATCTTGCTCCATGTTATCATCCACATGTTTTGTATGTATAACGTGACCCATTTTATAACCTCTGTCCCTGAATCTAAGTACCAAATAATCCCTGAAATGTTCATAGGTGTTATTATCGGAACAAATGTGTTTCATTCTCATAAATTGAGATTTAGGGATATTCTTACAAATGTGAGGTGGATGAAAGCTGGTGACATGGAGAAGTGAATTGTTTTCGAGAAATTTCCGGTAAACTTCAGAGGTCAATGTAAGGTCAGGTGCTCGAGAAACCAAAACATCCAAAAAAATAATTTTGTTTTTGTCATAGTTGACCGTAAATTCAATTCCCCATTTGTTCTCATTTAAATATGTAATAAATTCCAAAAAGTATTCCGTATCCGACCTCCACACCAACCAGCAATCATCCAAGTATCTTCTCCAGATATCCATTTCTTCTATGTATAAGTTATCGGAGTTATCATAAATAATCTGTTCTTCAATATAAGCCATAAATAAATCGGCATATATTGGTGCAAAAGATGTTCCCATAGCTGTACCTTTTATTTGTAAGAAGCAATTGTCCCGATAAAAAATATGTTCCTTGGGAGCACATGTTCGGACAAGCACAGTAACAAAGTATTGAAACCAGGTTTGTACATTTCCGTTTTATTTAACCAATATTCTAAAGCTTCTAACCCTGCCCAATGTGGGATATTGGTATAAGGAGATGTAACGTCTAATGTACACAAGTAGTCTGGTTCTAATTGTACTTCAGGAATAATCTGAAGACATTCTGTGGTGTCCCTCATGCTTGATCTGACACATTTGAGGAGTGGTTCAAATATTTGGTTAGAAAAAGGGACAGAGGTTCAGTGAGTGAATTTCTACCAGAGACAATTGGTCTGCCAGGAGGATTCTTTAGATCTTTGTGTATTTTCGGCAGAAAATATATATATTGTGGACATGGGTTGGTTATTGTTAGTTGTATTTTAGTGTTATTACTAATAATACCCTCTTCTACTGCTAAAGAAAGGAATTCATCAATTTTTTGTTTAAAGAAGGGGGCGGGGTCAATACTAAGATGGGTGTAGTAGCGTGCATCAGACAACTGTCTATTGGCTTCTTTGTCGTACTGGTGCCAATCCTGTATAACTACAGCTCCACCCTTATCAGCCCCAATTATGACTAATTCATGGTTATTGGCTAATTTAATGATATTATCCATAGATGTTTTGGATATATTGTTAGCCAAGGGATTGTGTTTCCTAAACTGAAAGTTAAGATCCTTGATGATGGCATTTTGAAATAAGGACACATTCTGATTCATAGGGGTATAAAAGAAGACTTGTGATATTTAAAGTCATCAGTGATCTTCGAGGTTGTCTGTTCCTTAAAAAAAAATTAAATTAAGATTTCTGCAAAATGAAAGAATATCATTTACAAAATTTTCTTCAGAAACAAAAAATCAGGTATGAATGATAGACCTTTATTTAGGATTTCAACATCTGAGGCAGTGAGGGTATGAGTAGAAATATTGGTTATATTTACATTTGTTCCTTGTGTACAAACATTTGGAGCAAGCTTTCCATATTGTCTACTTCCACGATGTTTCCTGCCCCCCTCCTCCTCCTAGGTGTAAATCAGTAGAGTTCCTTCTTTTCATAGCGGGGGCGCCTGTGGCACCCACTGAATCTGTCTCTAAACCTGAGGATTATTCGTCACCTGATATGTCTGTGTTTTGTGTATACCCCTTTTTTAAAATGGATTTGGCGCGTTTCCTTTTGAAAGGTGTCCGGTTGTGTTGAGAAAATTGGACATGTTTTTCCTAACTAAAATTAAAAGGGTCTCCTTTGTCATAGTCCCCTAAATCCCTAAGGAACTTTTTTTTCTTTTGTTCCTTTAGCTGAGTTTCTAAAGTAATCAACTCTTTACCAAGATTTTTAAGACTGCTGCAATATGTGGGTTGTCCTTCATACTTTTTGGCCATATCACTTAGCTGGGTGATGGATTCTATCTCTTGGTCTATGATCCTATTATGATGATTAGCTAATATCTCTACAAATTTGAGAGAAGTTTGCTGTTGTACCCCCCCCCCCCCATTGTTTCAATAAAAGGTCATCAGGATTGCTGACAAGTGGTTGTGTGCGAATACGTAAACCACATGGAGTGATACCTTTAGTTAAATAAGCCTGAAAAAGTTGTAGTGCTAGACATTGCTGTGTAATGAACACATATGTTTATTTAAATTGAAAAAAAATATCTCACAACTTTCAATATTGGGACCAGCAGCAGTGCCTTCCACATTCTCTCCAAGTGTCCCTAATCCAAAGACTGATAAGTCCTCCCTGTCAGAAGCAAGGCCCTTTAATAAATTATCCAGTTCCATAATGTATATAAAATATATAATACTGACTAAATGGGCCCAAGATTAATATAAAACTCAAAAAGTTGTCAAAACAGAACCCAAAAGTTCTAGAAAAAACACCACCTTAATGTTGTAACTGAAAACAAAACATTCTTTTATTGTTATATTACTATATGTAACAACGACCCCGGCCAATTCATACCTAGATCAATAAGCACTAGGCCATAAAATAATATGCTCACAAAGGTATCACCAAGATATAATACAATCCAAAGTACTGAATTGTATATTACAGTAGGCCATAAGCCGATCCTTGTATGAACCAGTAAGCCCCAGGTCTATAAGAAAGGCATACAGAGTCCAAATATGATGTTATAAAAAAATTTGTTTCCAGAACTGATTATTCAACCGTGGCTTGTATAGGGATGAAGATGCGAACTTCAATGAGAGTAGAATGGTGAAACACCCAAGTGCTATGCCCCAAGGTCAAAATTCGTTGAAATTAACTAAAAATAATAGACAATGATATGGTCCCTATAAGCTTTCCAGTAACTGACTATAAAAGGCTTTGCTTATGTGTTGATATTAATCAACAGTCAAAAAGTATACTCATAAACAAAACATATAATTATGTATGAATATAAGTAGAAATGTAGCATAGTCTTCAAAGTTCAACTGGTTATGTATGTCTGTTAAGAACTAAATGCTGAATTTACCCAACCAAAGGGATGGAATACTTAAAGCTCTTGAACAAATAGAGTCAATATTTTTAAAAAAATGACAACCTAAATAACCTTCATAAGAAAGTTAATACAAGAAATTGTTTAACTAATCTACAGGATCATTTATGTAATGTTCGCTGAATCCTTAAGATTCTAGAAGTGCAAAATGTTAAGTTTGTTAATGCAAAAAAGTTTTTTGTATGACAACCTATGTTCAAACAGGCACTGTGTATAGTAGAACCAATTTCAAAACTGAATAAAGTTACCCTATCTGTAGATTACATTATTAACAATCATAATTGCTCCCAATACAAAAATTTGTTATAAATAAATTTGTCAATGAAGATACATGGGACGATAAGGCAATGATTTAATAAATCCAAAAAATCCAAAAAATATATTTGTATATAAACATTCCAATGTTGAGTTGAAAAACCAAGCCCAACCTGCCTTACTTACATCACTCTGATTGAGCCATTGATCAGATACAATAGCCCCACTAATAGTATGAAAAAAATATGTTAAATCATTGCCGTTATCTGATTTGTGTGCAGAAAAAATCAAAATAGTATCATGAACAGGGCATTGGTTTCTTTGTGGTGTTTTATCTCACTAAGATGTTCAGATATTCTGAATTTCAAAGGTCTGGAAGTTTGACCTATGTAGAAAGCTGAGCAGTTACCAATGCCCTTTATAAGCATACCCTGTCACATAAAAATGCATATTTTAATTTTACTATTATTGATAAAATCATGGTACCCAGGAATAACAAATTGGGTTGGCATGATTTGTTAAATACCATGGAGAAAAAATGGATTGTTAAATTAGGAGGTCTCTTTAAACCAGGATTTAATGAGCATCTTTAATTGATCACGTCTTTTCCTTTTTGTATTTAAGTATTTCTTAATTTGTTACTTTTTCACACTGATGAAGGCTTTGTATTCATTCAGCCGAAACCGGTTAAGGCTTTGTATTCATTCCACCGAAACCAGTTGTTTTTTTAAGAATACTTTTATTAAAGTATTTTCTGGTGCCATTGTATGCTGGTCTCTCTACTTTTTTTGGAATGCCTTTCTTATTTTGAGACTTTTCAGCTGCCATACTTGCAGAGTCTTCTGTAGTTTCTGTTCCTTGCTTTTCTCTGCAGTTGGCCTGTGGCACCCACTGCACTCTGGTTGCAGTTTTGTGATCTCCATTTGCTCTCCCGGGGACCCTGTTTGGATTATTTTACAAATTTTTTCCATAGGTTGAAGGAGGTGGATTCCATTTTTCTGCAACAATATTTGGGCATTTTTACACTTTGCGGCATTTTCTGTGTTGTGCGTGGAACGTTTTGTTTCAATCATTAAACATTTACTTCATCCAGCTATGGTCCTTCTGTGGAACTACATTCAAGTGAATATATGGTGAACTGTGTCCTGTGTCTTATCATAACAATGTGGATGCGTCAACTATTCTGGTAACATTTTTGTTTCATTTTCTTAAAATGCCATATTTGATTTCTTTACTTATATTCAACGGCTTTTCCTGGCGGCCGTGCATTCAACTGTGGTGACATTTTTGGATTTTTATTTCAATTAAGACAAAGGCATGGGCGGGACATATTTTTTACAGTATTACTGAGTCTGCATTCCTTATACAGCAGCTTCATATGAGCGTTACAACTATGAGGGACAGTGCTCAATATTTTTTAAAAAGAAATATTCATTCCATCTTTAATGGATTATTTGGGACTGTCATACTACCTGCCTTGATCTGCTATATAAAATGGCGTTTTCATACCTTTGGCAACTAACTCTTTTTGGCAGTTGTTTGTTTAACTACTGCGACACTACTTGGATTTTCTTTTTATGTAAACCAGATAAGGGCAATGTTTATACATATATTCTCAACCACTACAGGGGATTATATCTGAATTGCAGCTCAACAAAACAGATGCAATTAAGCAATATGTTTTATATTAGTAAGGGGTATACATTCAACAACAGTAGTTCAACATGATTGATGTAACCATGGCAGGTTGTGTTTAATTTTCTTTTTATAAAAACATTCATTCATCTAGCCATGAGCTTTGAGTGGAACAGAGCTCTGGGCCCATATGCACAAACATTTTTGTTTTGATTTTCATGTTTTTTATTTCAAACGCCAACATTGGACTTTTGGAATCTTACTCATCTATGTGGTGTGTTGGTTGTGTGCAAAACTGTTCATGATACTCTTTTGATTTTTTCTGCACATAAATCAGATAACGGCAATGATTTAACATATTTTTTCATACTATTAGTGGGGCTATTGTATCTGATCAATGGCTCAATCAGAGTGATGTAACTAAGGCAGGTTGGGCTTGGTTTTTCAGCTCAACATTGGAATGTTTATATACAAATATATTTTTTGGATTTTTTGGATTTATTAAATCATTGTCTTATCGTTACTTTTTCACACTGATGAAGGCTTTGTATTCATTCAGCCGAAACCGGTTGTTTTTTTAAGAATACTTTTATTAAAGTATTTTCTGGTGCCATTGTATGCTGGTCCATGTACTGAGCCTAGCCATTAGGGTGATGACTCTCAAGAAGGTTTGTACTCCTCTCATAACAAAAACTGCAAGTCTGACAAAGCAGGGCCAAATAATCACTGCAGAAAACTACTCCTAAAGGCAGCCTTTGAAGCAATCACATACAGCTGGACACGGTCCACTATCAAGGGTAAAACCACTAATCTCCTAAGGACTGGAATTGGTGATCACAAGCCTCCCCCAAAAGGAAATAAGAGAACAAACTATATCAGGGAGAAATGGACTCCTTTCTACTGTTTTTGCTCCCACAAAAAATAGAAGTAGCACCTTCAGAAGGGAAGTTGATGCAAAGTGAGCAAACCTGGTCCTCAGTCAGGAAAACATACCCACATTTTCAGACCTAAGATTTGGCAGCCCCTGACAGAGCAGAGCTGCTGGGAAAGAAACATCCCAAGAATGAACTTCAGCCCCTAGGGAGATGATTTCTGAAAAAAAAACAATAGCTAATGAAGCTCTCTCAAAGACATGGTGTAACCAGTTAGTCAAGCCCCACTACCACCCACCCCCAGGAAAGCAAAATGAACACTGCTCAGTAATCTTGATGAAAAAAAACACAGTCACCAATACCTGGATTATAATGGACACAATGTGGCTGAACAGGATACTATTTCATCCAAAGAAGCATTTACACTTTCAGTAAGAATGGAAGGTTTCCCAACAGCTCTACAGTACATACCTAAGCGGAACCAGTCAGTACGTCAGCTAATTAAAAGACAGGGTTTGGTGACAGCAGTCACCTCCCCCCCCAAAAAGGGGGGATACCCTGGCAAAGGCCAAGGAAGATTCAATACCTGCACTCTGACAGGCACATTGGGCTTAACAGGGTACTTCATCCAGAGAAACATTTACACTTTTAATGTAAATGGAAGGTTTCCCCAACAGCTTTATGGTGCATACGCAAGAGTAACCAGCAAACAAGCCAGGTAGTTAAAGGAAAGCACTTTGAGCCAAGCGTCACCCTTGCAAAAAAATGGGGACAATGGGGACACCCTGTCAAAGACCAGGAAAGATTTCAATCACCTTTAAGATAAAATTACCTACTCTATACAGACTTCACTTGGCCACCAAGGGTAAGACAGACTTCTCTATATTGCAAAACACTAGGGTGAGAAAAATACCTTGGGTGAGAGGGAGGCTTAATAGGAAATCTCTCAATCCCTGAACAAGATAAACAATCCCTTTACCTCCCACCTGGAGAACCACAAGGAAAGGTGGAGCACAGTAACACACCAAGGAGTGAGAGGTATAATCTGAGGTTTATCACCTCTAAAAATGATTCTCTAAAGAGAAATACCATTAGACTAATTCTGGATGACACAACATTGTTTTACTGACAACAATGACATCTCCAGAGACACTAAAGCCAAATATCAGTGCCACACTCCAAACAATGAATCACTCTGCCAATTGGAACAGAGTTGTGCCTTTCATTTGTCATGCCAACAAACCCACAGACCATTTGCCAGGATGAAAGAGAAAATCTTGAGCAACTACATTCCATGGCCAGAAGGCCCACCTCAGGTACAAGGAATCTTAAGGAAAAACAAGATATCACAATTCTACACCTCCCCTATCAACAATGGTGTATCAACAGTCAAAAGAAGGAACCAGAAAGGGAAAGTGCAGAAAAGAAGACCCAGCCAAGATCCTAATGGTGAATGAACATGTGGAGTTTCATTAAAATAAACAGATATTAAGAATCGAGATGAACACTTTTATGTATTTTTTCTACTTTACAGACTAGCCAAAAACAAGCAAAAGAAATGGATAAAATGTCATTATGCTTTCCCAGCTTAATGTACAGTATGTTGCTCTCTATCAAAAACTGTAAAGCCCCCAGCTTGAAGACCAACTTCAACGTGTGGGAGATGAAGAACTAGTTTTGGGACAGGCAGAAGGGAAAGTTTCCACTATTATAAACACTGAAAATAACATGCAGAGCCAATCTGTCTGAAGAAATTAATGTTTGATGTAATTACAAAAAATTCCTTCAACAATATGGGAAGACACAGCTGCTGAGAATGGAAGTGACAAGAAAAATCATAAGGATTGTTCAGTAAGGGCTAGATCATTTAAAACCTATCTAGACTTGCATACATACATAAACATGAGCCTAACCAGCATAAAAGGAAAAACAATGCAAAGGCCTTAGGCCTGTCAACAATGTTTCTCATGATAAACTACACCTAAGTAAGTAAACGCACCATTACAATAAATGTTCAAATGATCACTGCTTAGCTATATAGCTACTACTTACATTTGGGAGATATAAGAGGAGTCCATGAGCCCCTAGAGGATGGTCCTTACAAAGACAGATTTAGACCTAGAGAAGGAATCAAGCTTATACTGCTTTGCACAAGTATGCACAGAGGACAAAGTTGCAGCTTCCAGAATACTTCTACAATGCAATTCTTTCCAAAAAGCCATAAATGAAGTCAAGGACCCAGTAGAGTAGGCCTTAACCTTGCCTGGAATAGTTTTGTTGTGGTTAGTATAACTAACGGCCTAAGGTAATAGCCTTAGACAACCATTTGGAAATAGTTTGACACACGTTGTCTCTCCTCACCTTCACAAGACAATTGATCCAGAGATCTGAAAGATTAAGTTCTGTCAGGAGAATAGGGAGTTGTCGTGGACATCTAAGGTATGGAGTATCCTTTCTCAGTCACATTTGGATTCAGGAAAAAAAACAGGGAGATAATTTGGCTTACAGTAAACTCAAGATACCTCTTTTGGCATAAAAGTAGGATTAGTTCTCAAAGAAACCCTATCCATGGTGAAAATGAGGTAGAGTAGACTCACTATAAGTGTTTGCAACTTAGATGGACTTCCTGCAGAAGTCACAGCAATCAGTAAAACTGTCTTACATGCCAAGAACCTCGTCATCTAAGTCAGTTGGTTCAAATGCAGCAAGTAATGGGTGAAGGCAGAAAGGTACACACCGCATACCTCGACCTGGCCAAAGTTTGACAGTTCCCCACTCAGGCAAGTAAAAAGGCTAAATAACTGGGAATAAATCCCTATATCACCCTCTCAATTGACAAATGTCTCACAGATAGGATGCACAATCAAAATATGGGAAGTTACCTCCACAGAGACCATTCACCAGTGGAGTCCGCCAGTGTTCTGTGCCAGAACCTCTCCTATTTGGCATCTATTTTTCTGAACTAAAAGCCATTGCCAAAAGGTGTCTGGCTAACTTAAGTCTGCAGATGATTGAAAGCTAGGAGCAGTCACTGAACGACAAAATGGCTTGGCCATCTTACAGACAGGTTTGTCTCAATTAAGTTACTGGTGTCAAAATCATGGTCTGAAACTAAATGCCAAAAAATACACTGTTGAATCCTTTTCTACCCCCACGAACTACCATATTGACAATACTCTACAAGACTTGACTTAAGGATTTGGGAACATTTGTGGACAGTGACCTAACTTTTTGACACATCTGTCTATTGTTGAAAGAAAACCTTGTACAGCCTATAAACAAAAAAATTGTCTATATCTAGGGATGTCATTCCCTCCTTTACTCAGCCCTCATTGGGCTAGTTATCGAATATAATGCCGCCTTTGGCATGTATCTGTTAAAACACATGCAACAACTGGAACGCCCACAAAAATATCTTACTAAAAAGTATACAACGTCTAAACATGTCCTACATGGGCCAACTAAAAGCCCTGTCAATATATTCTGTATCCTACAGACTGCTAAGAGGTGATCTGTGTTTGGACATCCAAGGCATCCTTCATCTCCTTACTGATAGATTCACTTCAGATCAGCAAGTCAAACAGCATCAGAAGTACTCAATTTATGGATCTAAACCTCTTCTGCAGCAAGAATAGAATGTTTTGGAGGGACAGGTATATTTTGCAGATACCAGTGCTGTGGAACAAACTTCCCATCCACATAAAACAAAGTTCATCCCTCTTCATTTTCAAGTGCAACATATATTTATGTATGGGAAACACTAAATTTACCCCATTATTGAGCCCTGTACTGCTAATGGACAAAGATGGCTCATAAATATTTTATCCTATGCACAGGTCCTTCCAAATTATCTTTCGTATGATCCCAATTATTCTCATTAGGGGTAATATAATTGACTACTGGATGCATAAGGTCAATCTCTATCCAAATGAGAGGTTATTCTGAGCACAAAAAGGGAAATTAGCTAGGTTTAAAATGGCCCACAATGGCAGCTAGCATAGTACTTACCTATGAACCAATGAACCTAAGTGTTAGCTTCTCCAACAATAAATTAAGATCAAGGGGGTACCAAAGTTTTTTGGAGGTCTCTTATGCAAAACCCCATTCAAAAACATTATGACATGAAAATGCATTGCGAGAGGAGGGTCCTGGGCAGATATGCCCAAATAGTCAATAAATGAACCTTTACAGAGGAGTAAGGCCATAAAATATTGTAAAATCAGAGAACAACTAGCCTTGAATGAGTGCTGATTAAGTTTTTGGCGCTAACTAGAAAACCTTTTCTATTTGCTAATATGTGATTTTTTGGCAGCAGACCTTCTTGCCTCCATTACTAACTGCTGCATGCCTTCAGTAAACAGGAGACTAAAAGGAATTAAGACCCTGTCATCCAGGTAGTTGATTGGTGTCAGTATATCAAACACTCCTGGTCTTGTGTGAATATATCCAGTCTGTGAGGAACCTTGTGGTAACTACCCCTGACCATTTTCAAAGGAAGGGAGAACCACAGTTTCCCCAAGACAGAAGGGGAATTACAATGAGCTTGAGGGATTTCTTCTGAGTCTTCAGAAGTTCCCTGGATATTAGTGGAAAGGGTGGAAAAGCATACAGGAACATTCCCATCCAAGGATTAAAAAAAAAAAAAAAAAAAGATAACCGTCTTCCAGGCCTTCTTGCATGGTGTCTTGCAGCAGGTTGTTCAGAGAGGTCTACTCCCAACAGATGGATCAAATCTTGAAAGACCCCTGATTAACTTTCCATTCATGAGGGTCTACCCTTATCCTGCTCAGCTTGTCTGCCACACACTCTTGCTCTGGCAGAATGTAGGATGCCTGTAGTTAGAGACTGCTGTAAAGCTATATCCTAACCTAACATGGCTAATCTGCAGAGGGGGTAAGATCTAGTTTCCTCTTGCTTGATGCACCATACGACTGCAGCATTGTCTGTGAAAACTTGAAGAGGTCCTGGAGACTAAAAATTATTCACAGTTGAGTGACTTTATCAGGGGAAAGCTATCTTTCATATTTTTATGTTTGCATCTGTTCTTGGTCTCCTACACACCCAGCACATTTATCCCTCCTGAAAGTGACACCAAATAAAGTCTGAGGCATCTGCAGTGACTGACCATTTTGGAACAGTGATGGAGAAGGGGAGACTTGGATTTAGTGATATCTGTTTTCTCCAAGTGATTTCTCTTCTGGGAAACCTCAGCACTGGGATCTGAAAAAACAGGGAGTGTGTTAGTGCTGAGACCAAAGAGGTTTCAGACACCACTACATCTTTCTCACATGGACTGTTGCCAGGAGTGTCAAGAGAATCATAGAAGCCATGAGACCTAAAATCTGAGCAATTCCCTCACAGTGACCTAAGTGGAAAACCCTAGAAATACAGTAGATATAAAAAGTTTACACACCCCTGTTAAAATGTCAGTTTTTTGTGATATAAAAAAACTGAGACCACAATAAATCATTTCAAAACCTTTCCCACCTCTAATGTGACCTATAACCTGTACAATTAAATTGAAAAACAAACTAATCTGTTAAGGGAAAAAGTATAAAAAATAAAATATGTACAGTAAGTTGGTTGCATATGTGCACACCCTTAACCTAAGACTTTGTTGAAGCAACTTTTGATTTAATTACAGCATTCAGTCTTCTTGGGTAGGAGTCTATGGGCATGGCACATCTTGACTTGGCAATATTTGCCTACTCTTCCTTGTAAAAGCGTTCCAAATCTGTCAGATTGCGAGGTCACCTCTTGTGTACAGCCCTCCAGGTCACCACAGAGATTTTCTATTAGATTTAGGTTTGGGCTCTGGCTGGGCCATTCCAAAACTTTAATTTTCTTCAGGTGAAGCCATTCTTTTGTTGATTTGGATGTATGCTTGGGTTCATTGTCGTGTTGAAAGGTGAAATCTTCAGCTTTCTAGCAGATACCTGAAGGTTTTGGGCCAAAAGTGACTGGTATTTGGAACTGTTCATAATTCCCTCCACCTTGACTAAAACCCCAGTTCCAGCTGAAGAAAAGCAACCCCAAAGCATGATACTACCGCCATCATGCTTCACCATGGGGATGGTGTTCTTTTGGTGATACTAAGTGTTGTTTTTGCACAAAACGTAACTTTTAGAATTGTGGCAAAAAAGTTCAACCTTGGTCTCATCAGACCATAACACATTTTCCCATATGCTTTTCATGAGACTTGATGTATTGTTTTGCAAATTTTAGCTGGGCCTGGATGTTTTTCTGTGTAAGAAAAGGCTTCCGTCTTGCAACCCTAACCCATAGCTCAGACATATTGAGAATATGGGAGACTGTTGTCAAATGTAGTACATAACCAGTACTTGCTAGAAATTCCTGCGGCTCCTTCAGTGTTGCTGTAGGTCTCTTGGCACCCTCCCTGACCAGTTTTCATCTTGTCTTTTCATCAATTTTGGAGGGATGTCCAGTTCTATGCAATGTCACTGTTGTCCCCTATTTTCTCCACTTTTTGATGACTGTCTTCACTGTGTTCCATGGTATATCCAATGCTGTGGAAATTTTTTTGTACCCTTCTCCTGACTGATACCTTTCAACAAAGAGATCCCTTTGATGCCTTGTAAGCTCTCTGTGAATCATGGCTTTTGCTGTAGCAGGCAACTGAGTAAATGTCAGGAAAATTCTACTAGGACACCTGAACTTTATTTGGGGTTAATCAGAGTCTCTTTAATTGATGGCAGGTATGTACCCAAGAAGACTGAATACTGTAATTAAATCAAAAGGTGCTTCAACAAAGTATTAGTTTAAGGGTGTGCACACTTATGCAAAGCAGCTTATTGTACATTTTATATTTTTTATATTTTTTCCCTAACAGATTTGTTTGTTTTCAGTTGAATTGCACAGGCTATAGGTCACATTAAAGGTGGGAAAAGTTTTTAAATTATTTATTGTGGTCTCATTTTTTATATATCACAAAAACCTGGCATTTTAACAGGGGTGTGTACACTTTTTATATCCAGTGTAGGTCTATTTTTCCTTGGATTAAAACAAGGGAACCCACAGGATTTTTTGCAGGGGGGTGCAAACCCAGACCCCTCCCACTTAGCCCCATGCATGCCCCACCCACACAGCCATTCCAGTCTTTCATTTCTTCGCCATTTCTCCCCAGTTGCCATAAACACTGTTCAAAACTCGGTGTGCATACCGTTGTATGCTTTACTTCTAAAATTATTACAGATATTTCGATTTAATTTACAACTTTTATTGCAAATTTTATAGCACATACACTGATAGACATTTGGTAAACAAAGTGATAGTCTTACAATGAAAACAGACTTGGCATTAAAACTTCTCTACCTTTGAAACATTCAAAGAAAATGCATCTGACCAGTGGCGGGTTAAGTTTACTGTTGGGCTGTTTTCAAATCATAGGCCCCTTGCAAACATTTTTAGGACCATGATGATATCAGATTCCAACAGGAGTCACCACATGGAGAAGTCGAATAAATATAAAATCTTTTATTGAGCCATAAAAACACACAAGCGCTTTCACGTAGATAAACTACGCTTCTTCAGGTGTAAATAACAGTAAAAATTTGCCTTCTTTTATGTAAAACTTTTTGGCGCGCAAGCCAAAACACAAGATAGTCATTAATTAATAATGTAATTAGCCACAGCTATTCTTTAAAGTGGCGATAGGGGTTTTGAGCAGAACAACTGATCTGCTAATAAAAAGCACAAATCCATAAAAAGAAAAAACACAAGTTAAATCTAATGATACTTCAAGTGTTTATAATATTACACCAAATTAGGTCTATACAAAAAGTACTGAAAACACATCTAAAAACTAAGAGTATAGGTCCCGACATGAAAATGAACTGGCATAAAAGTGTAACCAGCTTCCTAAAGGTTGAATGAGTCTCAACTGGTATAATAGTTTAAATTCTACTGAGCCAACCAACTAGGCATCCGCTTCGATGTTAATAATAAAACTAATGAAGCATGTCAAAGTCGGCTTAACGTTAAACTCCAATATGCATTTAATGTATACATAATTATGTCCGAGTCTCAACATCAACTAGTCAGTGGTTTAAAATATAAAGCTTGCCGCTTTAAGACAAGAATAGTCCAAACCTATGTAATTAAAACACACATCAACAGCTGATGAGCTGTAGAAAGTTTTAAAAGAACAATTCAAAAAAACCAAGGAAACAATAAATAAAAAACAAAAAAATCTCCCGACTTTAAGAAAATATAACCATGGTGTCCAAGTCTGTTCAGAATTAAATCATAAAATGCCGATGTTCTTAATAAAAGATTCTTCGACATAAATTCAGATGAACATGCTCTGTATATATAAACTGGAGTGCATAAAATAGTTAGTAAACCTGTAACCAGTGTATATAAATGTAATTCTTAAGACACATAACAAATCCAACAGTATAAAACATCTTGTAAAATGAGATGCCTGTACTTATTTATCTAACGCCACATATTAGCAACATAAACATAACATGTAAGCAATAAACCATCGCATATCAATGGAACATTATAGCAGTATGCATATATAAATCAAGTACAATTATTTGATATAAACCAAAGAACTGTCACTAGTTGCAATAATACCTGCTTTAAGAATCATTCGCGATGCAAACAGAGTAAAGATCGTGACGTTCATGATATGTTTAAAAAATATGTATTACGTAGCTGTGCTATAAAATGCCTAGATTCAACAACGCATATATAAAGGTATTTAGTACGCATCTTGAATCAGACTTTATATACAAAATACTTGTAGCGTTTGTAAAGCTCATAACTCAGAATCTATAAACAACAATAGTTTAATATGTCCGGACAAGATGATATTCGTGTTCCATTCATCGGACCATGTTCAACACGAGCCATATTAACATTAACAAATAGAAACGGCCAAGAATAATGTGTAATTCATAACAAGTGTCAAAAAGATAAAAAATGAGAAACTTATGGATCAATATAGCAGTTAGATATCAAATCATTTGCCCTCCAGTTATTATTAGAAGAGTGAAGGTGACAAAAAAACAAAAAAGGTTCTTCTAAAAATCATTGTTGTCACATATTATAATAGATTTCATGGAACACTCTGGTGGCAACGATAACATAAGAGTGGAAGCATTGCCTTTAAAAATCTTTGAAATAATGAGGTATGTATGTAACTGTGTACTATTAAATAGAATATTGCCAATATTTGTATATAAAATGTTTATAAACAAAATAGATATAAAACAAGATATAAATATGCAAAATATGTTAAAAAACACATACAAAAAATAAAAATGCAAGGACATGTATTAATCCAACAAATACATATATATATATACATATAAACTGATATAAATGCTAACATATTAATAATAATCAAATATTTCTATAAATTTATCTAAAACAAAATATAAAACAAAAATATTGAAAATATGTACATATGTCATTACATGACCTGTCATACCATTATGAAATTATAAATTGATATATTGATAGGTCATGAAAAAGAATAAATGTACTATTATGTGATGTAATGTGAGTTATAAATGAAAAAAAGAAAGAAAAAACAAAACATAATTAATGATTATATTATATAACTGTATATATAATGTGTAACAGTAAGAAACATGTTGTGAAAGATTGTCCATATATCATGTATATGGTATGATTGAAGTGACTAAATAGTTATCTTATGGATCAGGCTATTTAAATGGATCAATAGATCCAAACAAAAATAGAGAAATAAATAAAAATGGCGTAAAAATGTAAAACCTACCATTTTATTAATGTTTTTTCCTATTATTCAAAATGGGCTTAACCGATACAGATTGATTAATCCCTGGATATATATGAGCTTTCAGAGTCAAAATCCACTTTAATTCTCTAGTGGCTAGCTGGTTATTGTTGTCTCCTTTTCTGGGATTAAGAAATATTTTCTCTAAGACTTTGAAGCTAAACGTATGAGTATTGTGTTCAATAATATGTTTAGCTAGGGCATTGCATTCGTGTCCCTTCCTAATATCATAACAGTGATTGTAAATCCTATCACGGAGCCGCCTTTTGGTTAGCCCTACATAAAATACATCACAGTGGTTACATGTGGCTAAATAAACCAGGTTGCTGGTATTACAATCACTGAAAAATCTAGGAATGAAGGTAAAAAGGCCTTCTGGATGTAAAAAACTAATATGTCTAGATATATAAGGACACATGGAGCAATGTCCACTGGGAAAAGTACCTTGTTTGTCACACTCTTCTTTCCTATATTGTGTAGTCCTTTCTGAGCAAAGAAGTTCTTTTAAATTGTGGGATGTTCTATAACTAAACCTGGGGTATTCACCCACTATGGTTTTAGTAAAAGGATCTGTTATTAGAACATTCCAATTCCTAGATATAATTTTATTTAAGTTGAAAATATCACTAGTAAATCTAGTGACATAACTCAGTCTATCCATAAATCTCTCATTGGTCTTAAAGTATTGCTTGAAATCAGTCCTATGTTCAGCAACATCTGAGCCATAATTATTAAATAACTTATTTGAAACTTCATATTTACATTCTGTAATTAACTTAATAGGATAGCCCCTTTCTCTAAATAAGGTTTCAAGTGTGTTAAGTTCTGTTTCCAAAGTATTGCTGTATCTACATATCTTGAATATTCTGTGCATTTGGCTAGATATTATTCCTTTAAAGGTAAATCTGGGATGCATGCTTTCAAAGCGGAGCAACGTGTTTCTCCAAGTAGGTTTCTGTGTAACAATGTAACAATCTTATTGTCATTTAACTCTAACTGCAAATCCAAGAAATGTACCAGATTGTAAGATGTTTCCACTGTAAATCTCAAAAAGGAAGATGTAATTTCAAGTTCACTAATGAACTTTGTACATTCGATCTCAGTACCTTCCCAAACAAAGAAAACGTCATCCACAAACCTCTTATAGACCTTGATTCTCTTGAAGTCTGCATGTTTAAATAAATGTTCCTGTTCCCAGTTATAAACCACAAGATTGGCATAACTATTTGCACAGGGGGTGCCCATGGCAACCCCCCATCTCTGCAAATAGAGTTGTTTCTGGTATAGGAAAACATTATTATTGAGTATCAGTTCTAAAAGACAATTAATTAAGATTTATCTGTTGTTACTATAGTCAGATAAACTGACTAGTACCTCATTAATAGCTTGAAGCCCCAAATCATTCGGAATGCAAGTAAAGAGGTTTTTAACATCCATAGTGACTAATAATATTGGTGTCTCCTTTTTTTCAAGCTCTAGGTCTTTCAAAGAGTCTATAAGTTGGTAAGAGTCTCTGAGGATGTTAGGGATGCTATCTACCAAAGGTCTAAGGAGGCTCTCTACAAAGGAAGAAATGGTATAGGTTACCCAGTTTTCACTAGAGACTATGGGTCTCATAGGTATAGGTATGGTGCCTTTGTGAATCTTGGGTAAACCTTTGATTATAGGAGTTGTGGGGAATTCTATGAGAAAGTATTCATAGAGCTCACAACTAATCTGACCCCCCATCAGGAGGTCATAGAGATCTGAATGTACTGTTTTAATGATCTTCTTATGGACTGTTGGAGTAATTTTTTCATATACAATATCATCAGATAAAAGATTGTTCATAGTGATATCATAGTCTGAAAAATTCATAATGACTACAGCTCCCCCTTTATCGGCTGGCTTAATGATGAGGTCTGTGTTATTCATTAAGGCATGCAGGGAATCCTGTTCTGCTTTAGATATGTTAAAAAAACAGCATCTTTTCTTGTGGAGGGCAAACCATTCATAAAAGTCAGTTTCACACATTTTTAAAAAACTTTCAACATTGTGAGGCATGCATGGTATGAAACTGCTCTTAACTCTAAAAAAATTCTTTAAATCTTTTGTGTTTAACGCACTGTTATTCTTAAACAGAATTTTAAGAGATACATTACGACAAAACAATCTTAAGTCCACAAGGACATCATTAAGGAAACTTGTCTGAGAAGGTATAAAATTAAGTCCTTTCTCCAAAAGGGAGAGGTCAGATTCGGACAACACATACTCAGAAGTATTATATACTAAAGAGTTCAATTTTTCTGTTTCCTTGTTGTAGTGTACCTTTCTCCGGATCCTTTTCTTTTTCTCGGCCCTCTGCTGTGGGAACGGCCTCTCCATCCTAGTTGTTGCTTTACAGGAAAGGGTAAAAAACAGTTAGTAGCAGGGGCTGAGTCCTTAGGTTTTGCGCCTGCTAAAAGAAAAGCTGAAGCCGCTTGCTGGTTAGGAGGAGGTGTGTCACTAGAAGAATTCACATCTTTCTGGTCATTCAAAGGATGAGAAGAGTGATTACTGGATACCAATACATTGTTCATCAAGATACTGGTTGTAGGCATAGATGAAGGAACATCATGAGAAACAGTATTAGGAGTCACATTAATGGGAAGTTCTGAGTCAGAAGCATTGATAAGATTACTAGTTTTAGATGCATCATGTATATGAGAGTTCCCAGTTCTAGGCCAAAGGAAAACTTGACCTGTAGCAAAATCATTGGCATCCCTTATAATTTTTCTCTGTTTCACTAGTTTCAAACGTTCACTGAAGGAGTGAACCTGAGTCCAAATGCTATCAAGTCTTTTAACAAAATATTCAATTGTAAAACTTTCCAGGATAGCTTTATGTTGTGCATCTATTTTCTTCCTTAGGTCAGCTTCAAGGGGACCAAAATATTCAAGCAACAAATTAATATAGCTAAACCTAAGCTGTATATTCAAGTCTTGCCATTTTCTCAAAAGTAAGGGATGAGAATCCCCATAAGATGGCATACAGAAGATGCGCATGCCTCTAGGAATAATTTTAAAATGAATACATGCCTCTAGGTGTAGTCTCTGCCACGCATACCTCTGTAATTGATATAAATCATCCTGGAACAGTCTACACAGTTTGTTGAATTCTATAACATTCTCACCGTTGGGAGTTTGTGGAGAAACAATAGCCCGATTAGTCAATTCCAGAGTCAATAAAGGATTCTCAGTGCAGTGCTTGAGAGAGTCCCAAGCCGATGAAGTAGGTGTCCTCGTCTCTGAATGAAAATCAAGTTCGATCTCAATATGTTCCATGAGTCAAAGTTGCAGGCAGCACAATGAACGAACTAAAAAACTAACGAACTGCAGCAAGAAAGTAAAGACTCCTCGTGGAAAAACGTAAAAAAACTGATGATATCAGATTCCAACAGGAGTCACCACATGGAGAAGTCGAATAAATATAAAATCTTTTATTGAGCCATAAAAACACACAAGCGCTTTCACGTAGATAAACTACGCTTCTTCAGGTGTAAATAACAGTAAAAATTTGTCTTCTTTTATGTAAAACTTTTTGGCGCGCAAGCCAAAACACAAGATAGTCATTAATTAATAATGTAATTAGCCACAGCTATTCTTTAAAGTGGCGATAGGGGTTTTGAGCAGAACAACTGATCTGCTAATAAAAAGCACAAATCCATAAAAAGAAAAAACACAAGTTAAATCTAATGATACTTCAAGTGTTTATAATATTACACCAAATTAGGTCTATGCAAAAAATATTGAAAACACATCTAAAAACTAAGAGTATAGGTCCCGACTTGAAAATGAACTGGCATAAAAGTGTAACCAGCTTCCTAAAGGTTGAATGAGTCTCAATTGGTATAATAGTTTAAATTCTACTGAGCCAACCAACTAGGCATCCGCTTCGATGTTAATAATAAAACTAATGAAGCATGTCAAAGTCGGCTTAACATTAAACTCCAATATGCATTTAATGTATACATAATTATGTCCGAGTCTCAACATCAACTAGTCAGTGGTTTAAAATATGAAGCTTGCCACTTTAAGACAAGAATAGTCCAAACCTATGTAATTAAAACACACATCAACAGCTGATGAGCTGTAGAAAGTTTTAAAAGAACAATTCAAAAAAACCAAGGAAACAATAAACAAAAAACAAAAAAATCTCCTGACTTTAAGAAAATATAACCATGGTGTCCAAGTCTGTTCAGAATTAAATCATAAAATGCCGATGTTCTTAATAAAAGATTCTTCGACATAAATTCAGATGAACATGCTCTGTATACATAAACTGGAGTGCATAAAATAGTTAGTAAACCTGTAACCAGTGTATATAAATGTAATTCTTAAGACACATAACAAATCCAACAGTATAAAACATCTTGTAAAATGAGATGCCTGTACTTATTTATCTAACGCCACATATTAGCAACATAAACATAACATGTAAGCAATAAACCATCGCATATCAATGGAACATTATAGCAGTATGCATATATAAAACAAGTACAATTATTTGATATAAACCAAAGAACTGTCACTAGTTGCAATAATACCTGCTTTAAGAATCATTCGCGATGCAAACAGAGTAAAGATCGTGACGTTCATGATATGTTTAAAAAATATGTATTACGTAGCTGTGCTATAAAATGCCTAGATTCAACAACGCATATATAAAGGTATTTAGTACGCATCTTGAATCAGACTTTATATACAAAATACTTGTAGCGTTTGTAAAGCTCATAACTCAGAATCTATAAACAACAATAGTTTAATATGTCCGGACAAGATGATATTCGTGTTCCATTCATCGGACCATGTTCAACACGAGCCATATTAACATTAACAAATAGAAACGGCCAAGAATAATGTGTAATTCATAACAAGTGTCAAAAAAATAAAAAACGAGAAACTTATGGATCAATATAGCAGTTAGATATCAAATCATTTGCCCTCCAGTTATTATTAGAAGAGTGAAGGTGACAAAAAAACAAAAAAGGTTCTTCTAAAAATCATTGTTGTCACATATTATAATAGATTTCATGGAACACTCTGGTGGCAACGATAACATAAGAGTGGAAGCATTGCCTTTAAAAATCTTTGAAATAATGAGGCATGTATGTAACTGTGTACTATTAAATAGAATATTGCCAATATTTGTATATAAAATGTTTATAAACAAAATAGATATAAAACAAGATATAAATATGCAAAATATGTTAAAAAACACATACAAAAAATAAAAATGCAAGGACATGTATTAATCCAACAAATACATATATATATATATATATATATATATACATATAAACTGATATAAATGCTAGCATATTAATAATAATCAAATATTTCTATAAATTTATCTAAAACAAAATATAAAACAAAAATATTGAAAATATGTACATATGTCATTGCATGACCTATCATACCATTATGAAATTATAAATTGATATATTGATAGATCATGAAAAAATTTTTAGGACCATGCAAAAGTTCTTTGATTCACTTTCCTGACTGTATTAATTATAATATATAATAATCAAATTATATGCCTTGTATAAAGTTGCACCACTTGTTAGTTTTAAATTTATAGTTTTGAACATTTTTCCAATAAGCAATGAAACAAAACACATGAACCAAAAATGACAAACTGCCCAATTCAGAACTTTTCAACCATAAAAGGCTACTCAAAATTCTGTCATTGCAATCCACCAATATCAGTCAATATGCACAATCTCTGCAGAAGTAAGTCATCTGAATAATTCCACATTAAAGAGATCTGAAACTAATGACAAAGTTGTTGCTAGAAAACAACTTTATATTTCAGTGTTTCATCTACAAATTTAGTGCCTGCTGCCCTTGAAGAATAAATTGCCCATGCTACATTAAAAAAAATGGTAAGTTGGTATATTGCAATAGGGAATGGGTGGCACGTTGAAAAACAGGTACTTAGTTACTAGGCATCTCATCCAAAGGAGGGCATACTCAGGACTGCAGCACCACACCCCCTTCTAATACAAATCTACATGTTGTGGGAGTAGATCTTACTCTCTCTGCATCAAGATGCAAGTTTTTCTACCTGCTACTAACACTCCTTTAAAATTCTATATCACAATAGTGATACAATTTGCTAAACAAAACAGTTGCACATTTTAAGCATACTTAGCATGAGCAGCAGTAAACTTATCTTCCCTTGATGCTCACAATTCCTTGAAAATGCACTTGAACATAAATTCCATCTTCTAACTGAGCATTTCACACTCTCTCTCACACACACCTTTTAAACACAAACACACACACACACACACACACACACACACACACACACACACACACACACACACACACACACACACACACACACACACACCATAGGCACCGGAAGCTGTTAAAGACTGGAGGCGGAGGGTGACAGGGGCACTTAGTGAACTAAAAAGGGTAATTTTTTATAACTATTTGCTACCACAACATAGGTTCACTTATAGGACATTTTAAGCTTAGCCAATTCCCTTTTGGTGCTTGAATTAACATTTTCTGATTGGTCTTAGCTTCCCCCATGGATGATAATTGTATATTAGCCCTAGTGAGAACAACTGTGATCATACCATAGATAATTTGAGGGGGATGATGTAAGGGATGCAGCATTTAGGAACTGCCTCTATCCATTAGTGGCATGAGGGGAAATCCTGGACTATATTTTCAATTACCCATCCTTAGATCCAAGTTGCATTTGAATATGGATGGATGAGCTTTGCTTTATTTTTATGGACAGTGTGTCCTGGAACAGTGGTAGCCTCTGTAATATATATCCATCTCTCCACAACATTCAGTTTAGATACCTGGACTGAGTATTTCTGATGCCATTTGACTTGCTAATGTTCACTAGGTCCATCTGTATTATGTCAGAGGCTGCTTTGTATACCAGACATGTCACCTCTAAGCACTCTGTAGGATACTGAGTATAATAATAAATCTTTGAGGTGGTCCATGCAAGACCTATTGTTTAGGACTTGTATCCTTTTAGTAAAGTATCTCTGAAGATATTCCAATTGTTGCATGGGGCTGGACAGATACATGCCAAAGTGGGCATTATACAAAATGAGTGACATAATGAGAGCTTTGTAAAGGGGGACAACAACATCTCTAGATCTAGTCACAATCAATTTGCTTTTAAGCTGTGCAATATAGAAAGGCTTTCTTATGACACTGGGCACATGTTGGTCAAACGTTAGGTCACTGTACACACAAGTTCCCAAATGCCAAACAATTGAATCAGTTCTCAGAGGGCATTGTCATGATTTTGGCACCAGTTATTATTTGGGACAAACCTTCCTGCATGATGGTTAAGTCATTTGGGGATTCAATAACTTATCTTAGCTTGCAGTAATCTCAAACTTAGCTGGCCAAAGCTCTTTGGTATTTCTTTTACTTTTGAGATGTATATGCCAGACAGAAAAAGTCTCAGCACTGAACCCTGGGAGACTCAATTGGTGACTGGTCTCTTCCCCTGTTTTGATCTCCTGCATCCTGTGAGCCAAGTTGGCAATGCATCTGGTGATGTAAGTGTTTGCTGCTACATTATTCATCTTTTGTACTACACCTGAGTAGGGGATTGTGTCAAAAGGCTTGGCCAGATCAAGGTAATGTGATGTGAGCTGTTTTAACTTCATCCATTTTGGTAACAAGAGTAAAGCTTAAAATTTGCCCATGATGTTGTGCCTTTCACACTTTCCTCTGGGCTGTTTTCAAACACATTTTTAGGGCCATGCATACATGTATGCATTCCTTGATTCACCTTCCTGATTGTATTTAATTATATTCCTTGTATAATAGAGCACACTTGTTAGACTTAAGTTAAAGCCCATTTTAAATTTATTGTTTAAAATTTTTCCAGTAGGCAATGAAACAAAAATGCATTAACCAATAATGACAAAACTGCCCAATTCAGAACATTTCCATCACAAAGGTCTCCTTCCACACAACTGCATTTTAGATTTATTGTTTGAACATTTTTCCAGGAGGTAATAAAGCAAAATGCATGCACCAATAATGACAAAACTGCCCTATTCAGAACACTTCCATGATAACAGTCTGCTTCTACACACAATATATAAATACAGAATCACAGTAGTGTAAGCCATAGGCATGTTGGCTACAATAACTTTTGTGAGATACTCTGCAGGTGTGGGTTTGTCTGTCTAATAGCTTACAGCTTACTGTGAAAAAATCAGTACTTAAAATGACAAGAGCTCTGTATCATATACAGCAAAGCAGCAGTCGCTCCCCTGCACCCTGACATATAAAATAAGCTCTTATTAATCAAAAATATTTCAGTAAATTCTCAGCTCCTACCTGCATTATACACGCAATGAAAAATGTTGCCAGTCTGGAAAAAGGCATGGTCTACAACTTTGAATCTTGGGGGTACTATAAGTAATTATAGCCTGTTGAACAAACCAAAAAAGCGACAAAATATACTGGAAATCGCTTAAAAACACAAAGCAAGTTTAATAAGTGCTTTCGGTAAGGTTAGTACTTCTCCTTCATCAGACCTACTAACCTTTCCGAAAGCGCTTATTAAACTTGCTTTGTGTTTTTAAGTGATCTCCAGTATATTTTGCCGCTTTTTTGGTTTGTTCAACAATTATAGCCTGTTTTAAAAGGAGCAGTCAAACAAATGTTCTCCTTTTTTATTCAAGAAATCTGGGCAAAGCCAAAAATAATGGACAGAGTTCCAAAAAGGAACAAAATTTAAACATTATTTTTTATTTGTTAACCAGGTAAGCCTACTGAGAAAGGTAAAGAAAAAATACCTGCCCCAAAAAATGAAACGAGCAGCTGTAACTGTCCCAATGCACCTTGCCTTGGTGTGCTGTGTTTTCATGAGTGGTGTGCATGTTAAAAGAAAAAGCACTTGTTTAAAGGGGAAAAAAAGTTAAAAAAAGAAAAACAGTTTGTGGAGCAAACAGCAGTAGGTATCCAGCTACACATTTACCTGAGAAGTCAGTAGCACCTGGCAGCCATCCACATAATTTCTATTATAATCAACCACTCACTCTGTTTCTGTTTTTCATAGTTTCATAGTTTAGTACTAGGCTATCTTCCCTGGGGCATTTATAAGCCTAGCCATAGTGATGTGGCTTTCGCCACCCCATGTAATGGTACAAAAGTGTATAGAATAGATTTAGAATACTGTGCCTCTGTCTAGTAGTGACACAGTGAAGACCCCCTTACATAATAGAATTAGTTTACTGTGCCTCTGTCTAGTAGTGACACAGAGATGACCCCTGGGGTAAACCTACGATCTTCCATCCACTCGTCAAGGTTTCTCTTGAAGAGAGTCAGTGAGAGGCTCTGCCTAACATGAACTGGGATTCTGTTCCAGAGTATGGGAAGCCTCTGAGTTATGAATCTGTCCCTCCAGCATGTCCTATTCATATTTGTGCTGAAGTTTAAATCTTTAGCTCTCGTGGTTCTGATGGATTTGGATTTTTTGAGGTGGAGCATGTCCATCAATTCCTGATTGGACATGGCTTTGTAAGTCAGGCACAGATCAACTCTGAGTAGGCGGTATGCTACTGAATAGAGCTGGAGTTTCTTTAGTCTGGCAGCATATGACATATGTCGGAGACCCTTGATCCTCTTGGTGAGGTACTTTTGGGGTCTCTCCAGCTGTTGCAAGTGCCGGGTGAGGTACATACCAAATGGGGCACTGTACTCAATCATGGGCCTGATAAGGGAGGAGTATAGGGGTACAATGACCTCCTTTGATCTGGATGTGAATCCCTTCATGATAAGGTGGGCAAGGTAGAAAGTCTTTCTAACCACTTTAGCAATGTGGGTGTCAAATGAGAGGTCACTATCGACTTGGGTCCCCAGGTCTCTGATTACTTTTTCCGTACTCAGTGGGTTACTGTCTATGTGATAATTTGTGGGTACTTTGTTTTTCCCAAAGGGATGACTATACATTTTTTGGCATTTAGTTTAAGGCCATGACTCCGGCACCAGTTGTCCATTTCAGTGAGGCCTTTCTGTAGGATGTATGTGTCAGCTGGTATATCGACTATGGCGCCTAGTTTGCAGTCATCTGTGAACTTTGTCAGCCACAACCCTCCCATGTTTGCTTTCACATCTGAGAAATAAATGCCGAACAAGAGGGGTCCCAGGACAGAGCCCTGTGGGACACCACTTGTGACTGGCTTTGAGTCTGACATGGCTCCAGCGATTTTGACTTTATGGGTTCTATCCTTTAGCCAGTTTGCAACCCATCTTGTGACATATGGATTTACATTTAAGCTGTTGAGCTTGTCTATGATGCCTGAGTGGGGTATTGTGTCGAAGGCTTTAGCCAAGTCCAGGTAGGCTGTATGGACTGCTTTGCCCTCGTCAATGGCTCTAGTGACTGTTTCAAAAAAGTCAACCAGGTTCAAAAGGCAGGGTCTGTCCTTTACAAAGCCGAACTGGGTGGGATCAAGTGTCTGTAGGTCCCCAATGTCTCTGTTTATGAGTTCCATAATGATTCTTTCCATAGCTTTGCAGACCAGGCTGGTTAAGCTTATGGGGCAGTAGTTACCAAGGTCTGTAGAGGTGCCTCCTTTGTGGAGTAGGACCACTGTTGCTGTATGCCAGTGTTCAGGTACATATCCTGTAGTAAGGCTAAGGTTAAATAGCATTTTTATGTGCGGGTTTAGCTCCTCTTGGATTTCACGTAGCATGCAACCCGGGATACCGTTAGGTCCCATTGATGCTGTGTTTTTAGCTTTGCTGAGGGCGGTTCTCACCTGGACATCTGGGATGACAGGGAGGTTACATTCAGCTGGGATAAGTATTTCTTCTTTTGGGGGTGAGGGAGGGGAGAAATTTGCACTGAACCTGTCTGCCGGAATGTTGGCAATATCTGTGGGTTCAGTGTATTTTTTGTCATTGTGAACTAACTCTGAGCATATCTGTGGGTTTCCGCCCAGGTTTCTAACATAGCAGAAGAAGGCCTTGTGGTTATCTTTAGTGTCCATAGCGATTTTTCTCTCAAAGTTGCCCTTGGATGTTTTTATGAGAGAATGTAGCTTTCTACTAGTGCTGATCAGAGATGCCTTCTCTTTATGGGATTTTGCTCTGTCGTGCAGTAGCTTCCTTCTTTTGTTATACAATTTGTTTATGGATGGGGTCCACCAGACAGGATGCCTGCCCTTAGTGGAAAGGGTCTTGGTTTTATTTGGGATTGCATGATCCATGCATTCTTGGAGATGTCCGTAGAAAGCATTTGTGAAGGATTTAGCATTGTGGGATGTGGTTTCCACTGGCCCAGTGGGCTTAAAGGATACCATCTCAGTCTTAAGAAGTGTAAAGTCAGCTTTTGAGACATTTTTCATTGTAGACTTTTGTGTTGGGGGTGGAGGTGGGATATGTATAGCCAGGGTGATTAGTTTGTGGTCAGATCTCACTAGTGAGGGGTATACTTCCGGTGTGGAGCACTTTGTCCCCATGTTTGTGATGATCGGGTCTAGTATATTATCTCCTCTTGTGGGAGAGGTGACTAGCTGTTCCACTGCATTTGAATTTATGAATTCCAGGAACCTTTGGGCTAGGGTGTTAGGGCTAGAATAATGCACCCAGTCTATGTTAGGGTAGTTGAAATCTCTCAATATGATGGTGTTTGGTGAGACATTCATATCCTCCAATGTCTTCAGGAAGGCTGAATGGAGTTCCTGAGATTGGGAGGGTGGTCTGTAACATACTACCAGTTGTATAGCAGTTTTGCCTACGGTTAGTTGCACCTGGATGGTCTCTGATGTTTCATGTGTTGCCACTAACCTGGAGGTGTGGGTGTCCTTGATGAATATGGACACTCCCCCTCCCTTTTTGGTTTGACCCGAGTTTTGGGGCCGAAACGCATGATAGGCAATATAGCCTGGTAGTGCTGGGGTGCTCTCAGGAGCCTTGAACCAGGTTTCAGTTAATGCACAGACATCAATGTTCTCCATACTGAGGAGTGCTTCGAGAGCCTGCATCTTGAGATTTAGACTTCTGGCGTTGAGCAGCATTACCCTTAATTTTTTTCCATTTTTGTTTTCTAAGGAGGTGTGTTTTGTCTTTTGAGCCTTGCCTAAAAAAGGCACTATGGGGGTGGCAAGAGCCTTAGCCAATATCAGGAAGCCCAGTGGTGACAGGTGCAAGCTGTCCCTTGCGAAGCAGCGTGGCTTGTCCAGCATGTCATCCCAAGCAGACAGACATTGGATCCCCCTAGAATGACACCAGTAATTGAGCCAATTATTAAAGCTGATCATCTTGTCTTTGTATTGTGGCATCATTCTTGGTGAGGGCAAGATGCTGCTCAGGGTCAGGGTCATACCAGCCTGGGCTACATAATCAGAGAGCTCCTCTATGTCTCTTTTCATGTAGTCCAGGGAGGTACGTCTCAGGTCATTCACGCCGGCATGGACAATGACGGAGTCATATTTGTACTTGCTTTGGAGTGACCTGAATGCGTGTGTTATGTGGTGGATCCTAGCTCCCGATAGGCAGCTCACCGTTACCCTCTCCTTCTTTAGCCTGGTAAGCAGAACGTCAGTGTGTCTGACTATAGAGTCACCTATTACTAGTGTATCAGGCATGGTGTTTGGCCTTAAGGGCTGTGATTGTTTGACACACTGATTTACTGAAGTATGTGTTGCATGTGTTATGTTTTGAGGTGGTGGATTTTTGGGTGTCTGCTTTGGGAGCCTCTGTTGTTTTGGTAAGTTTTTTGTTAGAGCCTCCGAGTATGTCTTTGTGTGATTATGTGTTTGGTTTGCAGTTGTGGTAGGTCTTTGTGGGACTGGGTTTGCTGTGTGTGTGGTTATCTTCTCCTCCTGTGTGGTCTTGCCAGTCCTGAGTTGAGAGAGTTCAGCCTCCAGTTTGGCTATATAGTTGCATCTCTCACATGTATTTGTGTTTGTTGGGAGGAGGAGAGGGTTGTCTGTGTACATGAGACAATTGTAGCATTGTCTCAAGATTCCCAGATTAACCAGCTGAACCGGAGAGGATGCTAGTAATCTACCACTCGACATGCTAGAATATTATAAGGGAGTGCTGTGCCTTTAAGGGAAGTGGGTACTCACAGGGGTGGTAGGTGGATGTAGTGCTTACTTTTGTCTGAGAGTGCTTACTTGGAAGAGAGGTTTTGAGAACAATTGCTAGGCTTATAATAAAGCGAGTAGACTCATTATTATAAGAGTACAGCTTTCTTAAGGGAAAATTTGAAGAGCACACTTGGCGGAGCCAGAAAAAGTTTAACCTTGTTTAACTGGCACTGCGCTATGCGCACAATCGTGCAAAGCCGTGCAAATGCAGATTTTAAACAGGGAACTTCAAAAGAGCTAGAAATGGTCCAAAACAACCAATTACTACAAGCTCTTGTGCTGAGGTCACTCCTTCAGGGACAGATAGGATGCTCAAGGCTCCCCACTCCCACTGGTGAGCAAAGAAACTTCCTTCTATCCAAGTAAGGCAATGGACAACACAGGAACTACACCACAGCCCAGAATACAGCAAAGCCTGTATACTGGTCTAAACTAGTCGAGGAGAGGCGGGAAAACAAGGATATTTTTTTTGTTTTTTTTGTTTCTGAGATAGAAAGCACACAGAAATGCAGGAAACAGTAATAAATCAGTTACACAGGCTAGCCCACTTTAGTGGGCAGCCTCAACAGTTAAATTTAACAAACAAACAAACAAATATCGACCAATTTTTGACTAAATGTAACTTTAAGTGCAGATAATATATAATGCAACAAACAGCTAAAAAAACAGTTTAAGCTTGTTCAAAGTAAGCAAGAGGAGGTATTTTAGGTAAAAAACAGCAAAAAATACTTAAATCAGGAAAGTAGTCACTTTTCTCAGTTCTCTGCTGCTAGGACCACTCTGCAGGACCACGAGGAGCTGTTTCTGAGTAGTATAGCCAGAAAAAAATGCTCAGAGGCAGATTTTAAACAGGGAACTTCAAAAGAGCTAGAAATGGTCCAAAACAACCAATTACTACAAGCTCTTGTGCTGAGGTCACTCCTTCAGGGACAGATAGGCTGCTCAAGGCTTCCCACTCCCACTGGTGAGCAAAGAAACTTCCTTCTATCCAAGTAAGGCAATGGGCAACACAGGAACTACACCACAGCCCAGAATACAACAAAGCTTGTATACTGGTCTAAACTAGTCGAGGAGAGGTGGGAAAACAAGGATTTTTTTTTGTTTTTTTTGTTTTTGAGATAGAAAGCACACAGAAATGCAGGAAACAGTAATAAATCAGTTACACAGGCTAGCACACTTTAGTGGGCAGCCTCAACAGTTAAATTTAACAAACAAACAAACAAACTTTCGACCAATTTTTGACCAAATGTAACTTTAAGTGCAGATAATATATAATGCAACAAACAGCTAAAAAAACAGTTTAAGCTTGTTCAAAGTAAGCAAGAGAAATATTTTAGGTAAAAAAACAGCAAAAAATACTTAAATCAGGAAAGTAGTCGCTTTTCTCAGTTCTCTGCTGCTAGGACCACTCTGCAGGACCACGAGGCGCTGTTTCTGAGTAGTATCGGCAGAAAAAAATTCTCATAGGTGGATTTTAAACAGGGAACTTCAAAAGAGCTGGAAATGGTCCAAAACAATCAATTACTACAAGCTCTTGTGCTGAGGTCACTACTTCAGGGACAGATAGGCTGCTCAAGGCTCCCCAATCCCACTGGTGAGCAAAGAAACTTCCTTCTATCCAAGTAAGGCAATGGACAACACAGGAACTACACCACAGCCCAGAATACAGCAAAGCCTGTATACTGGTCTAAACTAGTCGAAGAGAGGCGGGAAAACAATGATAATTTTTTTTGTTTTTTTTTGTTTTTGAGATAGAACGCACACAGAAATTCAGGAAACAGTAATAAATCAGTTACACAGGCTAGCACACTTTAGTGGGCAGCCTCAACATTTAAATTTAACAAACAAGCAAACAAACTTTCGACCAATTTTTGACCAAATGTAACTTTAAGTGCAGATAATATATAATGCAACAAACAGCTAAAAAAACAGTTTAAGCTTGTTCAAAGTAAGCAAGAGAAAGTATTTTAGGTAAAAAAACAGTAAAAATACTTAAATCAGGAAAGTAGTCACTTTTCTCAGTTCTCTGCTGCTAGGACCACTCTGCAGGACCACGAGGAGCTGTTTCTGAGTAGTATAGCCAGAAAAAAATGCTCATAGGCGGATTTTAAACAGGGAACTTCAAAACAGCTAGAAATGGTCCAAAACAATCAATTACTACAAGCTCTTGTGCTGAGGTCACTACTTCAGGGACAGATAGGCTGCTCAAGGCTCCCCACTCCCACTGGTGAGCAAAGAAACTTCCTTCTATCCAAGTAAGGCAATGGGCAACACAGGAGCTACACCACAGCCCAGAATACAACAAAGCCTGTATACTGGTCTAAACTAGTCGAGGAGAGGTGGGAAAACAAGGATTTTTTTTTGTTTTTTTTGTTTTTGAGATAGAAAGCACACAGAAATGCAGGAAACAGTAATAAATCAGTTACACAGGCTAGCACACTTTAGTGGGCAGCCTCAACAGTTAAATTTAACAAACAAACTTTTGACCAATTTTTGACCAAATGTAACTTTAAGTGCAGATAATATATAATGCAACAAACAGCTAAAAAAAAGTTTAAGCTTGTTCAAAGTAAGCAAGAGAATGTATTTTAGGTAAAAAAACGCAAAAAATACTTAAATCAGGAAAGTAGTCGCTTTTCTCAGTTCTCTGCTACTAGGACCACTCTGCAGGACCACAAGGAGCTGTTTCTGAGTAATATAGCCAGAAAAAAATGCTCAGAGGCAGATTTTAAACAGGGAACTTCAAAAGAGCTAGAAATGGTCCAAAACAACCAATTACTACAAGCTCTTGTGCTGAGGTCACTCCTTCACGGACAGATAGGCTGTTCAAGGCTCCCCACTCCCACTGGTGAGCAAAGAAACTTCCTTCTATCCAAGTAACGCAATGGATAACACAGGAACTACACCACAGCCCAGAATACAACAAAACCTGTATACTGGTCTAAACTAGTTGAGGAGAGGCGGGAAAACAACGATTTTTTTTTGTTTTTTTTTTTTGTTTTTGAGATAGAAAGCACACAGAAATGCAGGAAACAGTAATAAATCAGTTACACAGGCTAGCACACTTTAGTGGGCAGCCTCAACAGTTAAATTTAACAAACAAACAAACAAACTTTCGACCAATTTTTGACCAAATGTAACTTTAAGTGCAGATAATATATAATGCAACAAACAGCTAAAAAAAAACAGTTTAAGCTTGTTCAAAGTAAGCAAGAGAAATATTTTAGGTAAAAAAACAGCAAAAAATACTTAAATCAGGAAAGTAGTCGCTTTTCTCAGTTCTCTGCTGCTAGGACCACTCTGCAGGACCACGAGGCGCTGTTTCTGAGTAGTATCGGCAGAAAAAAATTCTCATAGGTGGATTTTAAACAGGGAACTTCAAAAGAGCTGGAAATGGTCCAAAACAATCAATTACTACAAGCTCTTGTGCTGAGGTCACTACTTCAGGGACAGATAGGCTGCTCAAGGCTCCCCAATCCCACTGGTGAGCAAAGAAACTTCCTTCTATCCAAGTAAGGCAATGGACAACACAGGAACTACACCACAGCCCAGAATACAGCAAAGCCTGTATACTGGTCTAAACTAGTCGAAGAGAGGCGGGAAAACAACGATAATTTTTTTTGTTTTTTTTGTTTTTGAGATAGAACGCACACAGAAATGCAGGAAACAGTAATAAATCAGTTACACAGGCTAGCACACTTTAGTGGGCAGCCTCAACAGTTAAATTTAACAAACAAGCAAACAAACTTTCGACCAATTTTCGACCAAATGTAACTTTAAGTGCAGATAATATATAATGCAACAAACAGCTAAAAAAAAAGTTTAAGCTTGTTCAAAGTAAGCAAGAGAATGTATTTTAGGTAAAAAAAAACAGCAAAAAATACTTAAATCAGGAAAGTAGTCGCTTTTCTCAGTTCTCTGCTACTAGGACCACTCTGCAGGACCACAAGGAGCTGTTTCTGAGTAATATAGCCAGAAAAAAACGCTCAGAGGCAGATTTTAAACAGGGAACTTCAAAAGAGCTAGAAATGGTCCAAAACAACCAATTACTACAAGCTCTTGTGCTGAGGTCACTCCTTCAGGGACAGATAGGCTGTTCAAGGCTCCCCACTCCCACTGGTGAGCAAAGAAACTTCCTTCTATCCAAGTAACGCAATGGATAACACAGGAACTACACCACAGCCCAGAATACAGCAAAGCCTGTATACTGGTCTAAACTAGTTGAGGAGAGGTGGGAAAACAATGATATTTTTTTTGTTTTTTTTTTGTTTTTGAGATAGAAAGCACACAGAAATGCAGGAAACAGTAATAAATCAGTTACACAGGCTAGCACACTTTAGTGGGCAGCCTCAACAGTTAAATTTAACAAACAAATTTTCGACCAATTTTCGACCAAATGTAACTTTAAGTGCAGATAATATATAATGCAACAAACAGCTAAAAAAACAGTTTAAGCTTGTTCAAATAAGCAAGAGAACGTATTTTAGGTAAAAAACAGCAAAAAATACTTAAATCAGGAAAGTAGTCGCTTTTCTCAGTTCTCTGCTGCTAGGACCACTCTGCAGGACCATGAGGAGCTGTTTCTGAGTAGTATAGCCAGAAAAAAAATGCTCAGAGGCGGATTTTAAACAGGGAACTTCAAAAGAGCTAGAAATGGTCCAAAACAACCAATTACTACAAGCTCTTGTGCTGAGGTCACTCCTTCACGGACAGATAGGCTGTTCAAGGCTCCCCACTCCCACTGGTGAGCAAAGAAACTTCCTTCTATCCAAGTAACGCAATGGATAACACAGGAACTACACCACAGCCCAGAATACAACAAAGCCTGTATACTGGTCTAAACTAGTTGAGGAGAGGCGGGAAAACAACGATATTTTTTTTGTTTTTTTTTGTTTTTGAGATAGAAAGCACACAGAAATGCAGGAAACAGTAATAAATCAGTTACACAGGCTAGCACACTTTAGTGGGCAGCCTCAACAGTTAAATTTAACAAACAAGCAAACAAACTTTCGACCAATTTTCGACCAAATGTAACTTTAAGTGCAGATAATATATAATGCAACAAACAGCTAAAAAAAAGTTTAAGCTTGTTCAAAGTAAGCAAGAGAATGTATTTTAGGTAAAAAAACAGCAAAAAATACTTAAATCAGGAAAGTAGTCGCTTTTCTCAGTTCTCTGCTACTAGGACCACTCTGCAGGACCACAAGGAGCTGTTTCTGAGTAATATAGCCAGAAAAAACGCTCAGAGGCAGATTTTAAACAGGGAACTTCAAAAGAGCTAGAAATGGTCCAAAACAACCAATTACTACAAGCTCTTGTGCTGAGGTCACTCCTTCAGGGACAGATAGGCTGTTCAAGGCTCCCCACTCCCACTGGTGAGCAAAGAAACTTCCTTCTATCCAAGTAACGCAATGGATAACACAGGAACTACACCACAGCCCAGAATACAGCAAAGCCTGTATACTGGTCTAAACTAGTTGAGGAGAGGTGGGAAAACAATGATATTTTTTTTGTTTTTTTTTTTGTTTTTGAGATAGAAAGCACACAGAAATGCAGGAAACAGTAATAAATCAGTTACACAGGCTAGCACACTTTAGTGGGCAGCCTCAACAGTTAAATTTAACAAACAAATTTTCGACCAATTTTCGACCAAATGTAACTTTAAGTGCAGATAATATATAATGCAACAAACAGCTAAAAAAACAGTTTAAGCTTGTTCAAATAAGCAAGAGAACGTATTTTAGGTAAAAAACAGCAAAAAATACTTAAATCAGGAAAGTAGTCGCTTTTCTCAGTTCTCTGCTGCTAGGACCACTCTGCAGGACCATGAGGAGCTGTTTCTGAGTAGTATAGCCAGAAAAAAAAATGCTCAGAGGCGGATTTTAAACAGGGAACTTCAAAAGAGCTAGAAATGGTCCAAAACAACCAATTACTACAAGCTCTTGTGCTGAGGTCACTCCTTCAGGGACACATAGGCTGCTCAAGGCTCCCCACTCCCACTGGTGAGCAAAGAAACTTCCTTCTATCCAAGTAAGGCAATGGACAACACAGGAACTACACCACAGCCCAGAATACAGCAAAGCCTGTATACTGGTCTAAACTAGTCGAAGAGAGGCGGGAAAACAAGGATATTTTTTTGGGGGGTTTTTTTTGAGATAGAAAGCACACAGAAATGCAGGAAACAGTAATAAATCAGTTACACAGGCTAGCACACTTTAGTGGGCAGCCTCAACAGTTAAATTTAACAAACAAACTTTCGACCAATTTTCGACCAAATGTAACTTTAAGTGCAGATAATATATAATGCAACAAACAGCTAAAAGAACAGTTTAAGCTTGTTCAAAGTAAGCAAAAGAAGGTATTTTTGGTAAAAAACAGCAAAAAATACTTAAATCAGGAAAGTAGTCGCTTTTCACAGTTCTCTGCTGCTAGAACCACTCTGCAGGACTACGAGGAGCTGTTTCTGAGTAGTTGGTGTGGGGAGGGTAATATTTTCTGCTCTTTGCTTCACAACAGTTGCTCATTTGTTAAACAGTTCTGAATGAAAACAGAGCTCAGTGACTTCACTTCAGCAAGCTGGTCTTCAGTATGCTGAAGAAAACACCTTGTGTCTGTATGTTTTTATATAAATGCAGTTGAAGTTCTGTAATGCATGAACCTGATCACTGTATGTTGAAGCAGTACCATTTATTTCTATAATTAATTTAAATTGTTAAAAAAAAAAATATTTTTTTGGAAATAATTGCTGCTTGCTACACTTCCTTTAACATCTTGGTAATGCATCTTTTTTTTTTTTTTTTTTTGGTGTGGGGAGGGTAATATTTTCTGCTCTTTGCTTCACAACAGTTGCTCATTAAATCAGAAGCACAGGTAAAACAACATTGCTCCAGATAGTGCATGCCCTAAGTATATAAAAGCTTGAGTGAAGGCAGCATTTCATTATAAATGTACAGCTGCTCTTAACATCTATCAAATCCATAAAGACAGAAAATCAGATGTCAGCTACGACTATGAGCTTTACTACAGGAGTAAAGTTTGCATACTAAAAACATCCATCATCATTGCCAGCAGCCAGTAGCTGAACTGATATAATTAGTTTGGAGTAGTTAAAACAAAAAAATCATGGAGATGCAACTGGTGCTCAGAGATATGAACCATAGTTCTACATTAAGAACTTTGTAACTGGAGTATCAATATGTAAAACAAAGCTATCAACATTTTTTGAGGCAAAGAGAAGCACTCTTTTTGAAATATGCAGTTTCAGAAAGTCTTCATACCTATACCGAGAATGCTTAGCAATATTGATGATGCACAAAGACACTAAGATTAAAACACGAGTAATACAAGGATCTACTACAACCATGTGAGCTCCATGCACTTGAAACTCACTGTCTCGAATCCTTGGACTCAAGCATCTTGTACATCACATAGGCTGCTACTTGCACTGAGACTCAAACGTGGGTTCAGGCGTGCAGCAGACACAGCTTACATGGACACATTATTCCAGTCCAAGCAAGATAAGTTCAGCAGATGTGGTGAAGGAATGGGTGGATGGGAGTGTCATTTAAGGCACCTGTTGGGAAGAGAGTTTTATGGTTAGGGAGTAGGATGCAGGTCTTAGGGTTAAGAAGCAAGAGGGAGTTTTTTGGTTAGAGAACAGTAAGGGAGATTTAGGGTTAGAGTTAGTGTCCCAGTAGGGATAAACAGGTTTATTGGGTAGTGTTGAGAACTAAGTAGTTACAAGAGATTGAATTAGTGGGAGTGGAGTTTGACCACTTGCCTGTTCAAGTAAGTGGCAGCAAGTGCGTTGCTAGCATGCAAACATAATGCTCAACTAACATGAATGGAAAGACGTATATTAAACTATTTCTGATATTTAAAGATGCAAAATGTCAGAATATTAGAAATCTTTGAATTAGAGGAAAAGTAAATTAAAAACAAAAAATAACATTTTTCTGACTGCCTAATACACATTCTAGTAGGGTACCTAAGAAAGTTAAACATGAGTGCAGATATGATGAGCAGAAAAATATGACATAACAGTTGCATTTCCATATACAGTAGAGGGAAGGTTTCCAACCAGAATCACTGTCCTACCAAAGTCAATCCCTGGGATTCATGAAGCTCGGTGCAAGGACGGCGTTAGCCTTGCACCAAGCGTGCAGCATAGAGATGGTGTAGCAGCACCATATGCATATTAATGAAGGCGCACTGCCGCACTGTCCACATGCACAGGAAATGTGCGTGAGTGCAGGGGGGCATGTTTAAGTGCTGCACGGAGACGTGAACATGTCGGCTACAGTCACGCAACCTAAAATGCTGACTAGTACAGCCTGCCTCTAATAGTAATCACTCCTGTCAGTGTCCGTGGATACTGAAATGCATGCAAAGCATAAAAGAGAGTTCCGCAAACACCAAAATAAAATTACAGGAGTAAACATACAAGCCAGTAGCTGAATGTTGAGCCCCCGTCCCTCGAACAATTACATCTAAAACCCCATGTTCGTATTTCATTGTAGTGTTGATTTTTATACCAAATGGAAGTGAAACGCAGTGTGTTTGCATGCCGCTGCCCTTTGCTAAGCCTAGCCCAATGGTCAGAGCATTCGCTTAATAACTGCCCATTTGTGGTCCGGGTCGTCCTTGTCTGGACGGCCCAAAAATGAATGGGTATAACCTGGGTCAACCTACCATGTCATGAAAGATAAGTATTTGCATGTACCTATGTGTGTGAAGTACAGCATGTGGAAGACCAAATATGTTAGGGTTGGCCTTAAAACCCTAATGGTACCAGAGATATGTAGAGTAGGCAATGTGTACCTCTGTCTGTGCCATGGGCTAATAACCAGAGAAGGGATGGATGGTGTGTATGTGGATTTTGGGGGTGGAGGGTGATGGGTAATGTAATAGTCCACCAAGGGGAGACTGGGTCGGATGTATAATAGGTGAACTGGAGGTGTACGAGGGTGCAGTGGGATAATCCAAAAGGAAACTAAAGAACATACATTCACATCCCCAATAAACCCTGTCAGGTCATATTGCAGAACACAATCCCACAAACATATGAACATTAAAATGTATGATACACATGTACAGAAACAGCACCGGCTCACACCACATAATGGTTTGGCCTGAACTCAGCCATTCAACCCCTACACACCTGGATACGTAATTGAATACCCATCGTCCCCTCCATAGCACTCCCCCTTGCTGAACGTCCACCAAAACCACCCATACTCGGGCTGCTAGCTTGGGCCAGCCATATTTGCACATAGTGCCCCCTACCCACATCTAGTAAGCAGTCTCACCCTAAGCCGTCCCAGGCCTGGAAACTAGGTATCCCATGCATGTACAACCCTCCCTCATTTTCATATAGCCAAAAGAATGGTGTCAATGGCATTCACAATTTTTAGACATCCCTCGTGGGATAAGTATCTGTTCTCAAGATTAGACATGGTGGCACAACATGATTCCCATCCCCGTTGACATCCGGACACAAGTCGGATTAGCAGTACTTGTCCACAACCCTGCTCAGCCTCCACCCGGTCCTGCAGAACCTACGAATCGGGATTAAACACGTGACCATGATGCATGTCTCCCCACGTGCATTATCGGGAATATATACCTTTCACATGTCCCCAAGAAGCTTCCCCATAGCCATCTTCCAAATAGTACACATCCACAAACTGTATACCCTGTCCAGGTTCCATGTCGTAATGATGCACACAACCCCTGTATACAAATGGTACAGGTCCCTCCCGGATGCAGGTGTACATATACATGGGCATGTGTAACCCCAGATATGTAGTCATATATCTATAAATGTGCATACTTATATTCGCATAGCTACACATCACACATACATGCATATAAGTAGTTGTCAAGTATGTGTCCTATTCATAAATATGTATACTTGCAAATGTATACATATGTCTCTCAGAAACATATGAACATTAACATGTACTATACATATGTACACCAACCGACTGTCACATTTGTTGCCAGTAGTGTGGAATGCCTGTAGTAAAGTCATATATCATAACTACCATCCATACAGAATGTATCACGGATGGTTTAGTGGTCAAACCAGTGACTATGGTGTTTCTGTTCCTGGGTCAAAGCCATGCAAGGGCTGCTAATTTTATATGATGCCCAGAATAATGGCTGTCAGATATAGGGTGAGTAAGGCACATTCAAGCAGACATAAGCGGGTATGCGTGGCGGTCATTCAACAGTATGGGAAATGTAAACAAGCATGTAGGTGTATATGCATGTGTATGTACAGACAGACAGACAGATATATATATATATATATATATATATATATATATATATATATATATATATATATATATATATATATCCATGAAGAATGAACATGGTCACAATAAAGCATTCATAACAAATGCGAAGGAAAACAGCAGCCCAACCCCTGTATTATTTAGTGGTGTCATATCAAGCTGGCCAGTGGTGGGCTAACCTCCTGCGTCTCCAACCACAGGTAGGATGCTAACAGTGGAACTATCTTTGCCCACGTGCTAAGTCTAACTTTCAAACAGGTACAGGTACAGGGCAGTCACAGTCCCCAGTCAGACGAGCTGAAAACCTTAAGACTATTTGAACACCCTGACCATTATATGAACATATGTTCCAGGACTATAAGCTTGGGATGTCTGAATATACTTGGAGTGAGTCAACATGTGGGATGGGTCTAGAGTGGTAGGGAGTGGCGCATGTGTAGTGGTGTAGTTTTTCCAACTGGAGAATGGATGACTGCTGTGTTAGTGAAGTGTTGTGGCGTGTGTTCGGGTGACTATGAACCATGGGTATACATGCAAATGAATTAGCACAGCAATTGTGTAGTGGTCAGAGCATCCGCCTAACGAGCAGACTTTGCCAGTTCGACTGCAGCACATACCATTTACGATGCGGAATCTGTATACGAGCATATTCTGACATTTTATGCTGCATAACGATATAATACCATTGGAATGTGAACTGGAGTGACGTATCACAGTAGCAATGGAGAAGGTGTTTGCGTGACGGGAAGTGGCGGTGGAATATGGTGAAACAGAAAACCACTATTGAAAAGTGTTGTACCCACCCTTTGTCCAATGGCCCTCGGTCTGGACAGCAACACAATAAACCGTCCCGGCAAGGCTCGACGCCAGGACCCTACACACCACAACCAATGTGATTTACCACTAAGCCACGGCAGTTTTACTAAACTCTGATGTTATCACAAACATAGCAGACAGCACAGTCATTCAACAATCTGATCAAAGTAAATAATCATATAGATGTATATGCATGCGTATGTACAGATATATATATATATATATATATATATATATATCTGTAAAGAACGAACATGGTCACAATAAAGCATTCATAATGAATGCGAAGAAAAACAGCAGCAGAACTCCCATATTATTTAGTGCTGTCATATCAAGCTGGCCAGAGGTGAGCAAACCCCCTACATCTACAACCTCAGGTAGGATGCTAACAGTGGGACTAACTTTGTCCATGTGCTAAGTCTGACTGTCAAACAGGTACAGGGCAGTCCCAGTCCCCAGTCGGACGAGCGAAAAACCAGAAGACTATTTGAACACCTTGACCATTATATAAACGTATGTTCCAGGACTATAACCTTGGGACGTCTGAATATACTTGGTGTCAGTCAACATGCGGGATGGGTCTAGAGTGGTAGGGAGTGGCGCATGTTTAGTGGTGTAGTTTTTCCAACTGGAGAATGGATGACTGCTGTGTTAGTGACGTGTTGAGGCGTGTGTTCAGGTAACTATGAACCATGGGTATACATCAAAATGAAGCAGCACACCAATAGTGTAGTGGTTAAAGCATCCGCCTAACGAACAGGCATTCATGGTTCAAGTTCAACTATAGCACATATAATTTTCCATGTGGAATGAATGTCAGTCTGCTGTAAAACTGACATAATAACATGTACAAGTGAACTTGCATGGGACTTTTATCCAAATCCATTCAATCAAGGTGGTACTGTCATAACGAGTAAGGCACAAGTAAGCATAAATAAGCAGCAGTTAACATATATAACAAACAGTAAGCAAATCTCAGTGCGCTTGCACGGGTGTAAGCAGTGCCCAGCATAGGGAATGTATATAAGTATGTACAGATGTAATATACGTATACACACATATATATATATATATATATATATATATATATATATATATATATATATATATATGCAAACACACACACACACACACACACATATACATATATATATATATATATATATATATATATATATATATATATATATATATATGGATCTAGGACGTTTGCTCGACTGAGCAAATGACCGAAATCCAAACGGCTGGGCATACTTATGGGAAAGTGCTTTTCACTGAAGAAGCACCTTCACGCAAGTACGACTGTTGCCAAGGCTGTACTATTGTGTGGGTAAGGGAAATTTCCCTTTTCTCCACTGTAGTCTGGTCTCAGAGGGAGAATATTAAAGTGGGGGTGTGTGGGAGGCACAGCCCCCCACATGGGAGGTGCAAAATGTAGTTTTTTTTTTTTTTGTCACACACTTTAACGAAAGCACTTTTTGATGAAAGCGCGTTCATTAAAGTGTGTTCGGGTTTTATGGATTTGGACATTTGCTCAGTCGAGCAAACGTCCTAAATCCATATATATACATACATATATATATATATATATATATATATATATATATATATATATAAAAACAATAAAGCATAGAAAAGGAATGAGAAGGGAATCAACAGCAACTATAGTATTATATAGTGCTGCCTGCGTATGTCATATCAAGCTGGCCAGGAGTGAGCAAAGCACTGCTACTCACACCACAGGCAGGGATTTACCAGTGGGAGTAACACTGTTGATCTGCTAAGTCTACTTTACAAACAGTCAGAGGGTAGTCCCCAGTGGGACTACCAAAAATTGACAGTATATTTGGATCTCCGTCCATTACACAAGCAAGGGCTGGTATGTTCAAGGACTAAATGGTGGGAGAGCATTGATAATACATGTGTTGGGACAACATACATGTAGGGCCCTTAACGCTGGGGGGAGGGTAATGTGTGGAGGTGTGTCATGGCCGTGAAAGCAACTGGATAACGGATGGATTGCATGTATGTCTGTCGAAATCGGGTGGGGTCAGGGAACCATGGGTATGTGATTACAGATCCAGGCATATCATGGTTGGATGGCATGGTTCTAATTGGACTGCCTCGTGGAGGCCAGCGAGTCAGTTATAAGTATGTATGCATACACACATGCATACATCTATATGCAGATGTACATTCCCTGTAACATATTCATTCCATTTGCAGACATAAACACATGAGTGTGCCCTTACAAACCTTGACAGTAGATAGAATAATAGGTAGTGCATAAGAGGGAAGGGCCGAAATTGCTAAAACGCAGAAGTGTGTACAATGTCTGAAGTCAGTGATGTGCTGAATAAATCAAATGTGAGGACTGTCTCACACAGGGAATTATCCCTGTGATCTGCCTGCAACGCAACTCCAAATACTAAACCGGTCTATTTGTAAATGAAACACGCCGAACACGTACATAATTAGTTCTCATGTGTAACGTGTATGTTACCATATAGTCAGACTAATTAATTCATTGTAGTGTCATGTTAACGGGAGTAAGTATGTAAGGAAGTAAGAGTCTAATCTTGACATAAAGACAACTGTCTCCCATGTGGGATAACACAAATATTGCAGTTAGTGTCCTATTGGTCACTCATGTCACCAATGTTTGTGGACTAAACGTTAGGGATTGCTGAGGATATGTGTAGTGAGTCAACCAATGGGATGGGTCTACAGGTGTAGGGAGCGGCCATTGTGTACTGGTGTGGATACACCGCGAATACAACTGGAGAATGGATGACTGCAGTGTTAGTGAAGTGTTGGGGTGGGTGACTGGGGAAGTAGGAGACATGGGTATATGGTTATATATGCAACTGAAGCAGCACAGCAATAGTGTATTGGTCAGAGCATTCGCCTAATGGACAGGCATTCACGGTCCGAGTCCCACACTAGCACATATCATTTACCATGTGGAATGTGTATGTAAACATATTTACACATCATATTGCTGTACAACCTACATAAGAACATGTACATGTGAACTGGAGTACTGCATGAAATGTGTAATTAATGTCATTCAATCTCAGTGTTAGTGACCTAATGAAAAAGTTACCATTAAGCAGGTATAAGCACAAATATGCAGTAGTAAACATATCTAAGCACCAGTAAGCATGTTTAAGTGCGTTTGCGCAGGGGTACATGTCCATTAATGGGGCAACACTGTTAATGCGGTTGCTGACCTCTGAATCCAGTGTCAATCTGCGTATTTGTGTTAGTCTTAACATGTGTGTGTAAAATGTAGAAGTTACAGTTGTTCTCAGTTTGTGTGTACATTTTATCCATTTAACTGATTTACACGCAACTGTTAACATTAACATCCGAACCACATGGCTTGAGGTTGGAGTCGGAGCTGAGCACCCGCATTAAAAGTGTTTGCCCGAAAGCAGCATAGTGCATAAACAAAGAGAAAGGCCTACTATTACAGCAGTCCAGCCGTTATAGGGAAAGCAGGCATTGTAGAAAACTTTTTCATTGTCAAATACCCGTCCTCAACATCTCTAATTATCTTAACTCTGCTTCTTTAAGCCGCGAGGATGCGATTACAATCAGTAAACAGTGATTGTTTGTTTAAGAGTGTTAGGTATGGATTTAGGAAGGCATCGCTAAGCCCGGAAATAACTGAGTTTACAATGTATACATCTGTTGCTAATGTACAAGGCTTTTACATAATTAATCCAAGTTGAAGCCTAATCTTAACAACTTGTGTCTTGTAAGCCCTTCACGGCAAACATATACATAGCAATTTCATTGTTTTTTAATCATCATTTTACAGGCCTCACAGAGGACTGTAAACTGTCTGATTACAAATGGTCAGCATGACTACGTCTTTGTAAAATGTAAGCACAGGCAGTTACTTCATGTTAGGCATTTCATGCAGTGTACATATCACCATGTCATGCCTAATTAACAGATGAAAGGAATGTCATGTTATTTGCAAGTATTTCCTTATTACTGATTTCCTGTCCGTGTGACTTACTGGGGCAACACTTTAAATTGATCACTCCGCTGTAATGCAGTACTTTAACATGTCTGTCAGGCAGACGTGTGTAAAATTAGACGAGTCACTTGGTTAAACATTTAATTATTAACACAAGCATTTTATACCGACATGTGCACAACAGGCATGTTAATGAGCTGCATTACACCTGAATGATTGCATTAATAGTGTTGCCCCAATAACGGAAATGTACCCATTCAACAGTATAGCACATGTATTCAATTACGTAGATGTATGCATGTTAATGTCTATATATATATATATATATATATATATATATATATATATATATAGATATATACATAGATATAGATTTTATATATATGTATATGTATATATATATATATATATATATATATATATATATATATATATATATATGTATATATATATATATATATCTATGGGATCGCTACTGAATCCCAAAAGTACACAATCCCGAAGCCCAAAATACCGAGACTATAAGCCCGAAACCCCACATTACCGAAATGTTAAAACCGCGAAATTCAAAATCACGAAAGTACTACACACATACAGCACACACACACACAAACATACACACAGCCTTCCCCCATAACCAAACAAACCACCCTACACTAAAGATTAGCCTCCCTGCACCCCCCACACCCCCTACTTTAATATTCTAACTCCGAGATCACACAAACATGCACACAAGGCAAACTTACACCCACACATTACAGCCCCTCACACACACACATACACACACACACACACACACACACACACACACACACACACACACACACACACACACACCACAGTCACAACACACACTAACACACACTAAAGCCCCTCACAAACACACTTACACACACATACGTACCTGAACCGCAACACCTGAAGTGCTATGTCAAAATCCCTTAACATCGGGATTTTGAATTTTGCGCTTCTGGTCTTTTGGTAATGTGGGGTTTCGGCTACATGGTCTCGAACTTTTGAAATTCAAGAGTTCAAATGTTCAAGATTCAGTAGTGTTCCCATATATATATATATATATATATATATATATATATATATATATATATATATATACATACATACATACTTAGATATAGATTATATATCCCAAGAACAAACCTCGTGACACCAAAGCATTAGAAAAGAATGAAAGGCAAAACACCTGCAACTCCTTTATTATGTACTGGTGTTAATCCCAAGGCAAGTGTGTTTCTGTCCAACACATGGGTTCAGACTGTAGTCTGGGTAATAATAGGGTTGCTGACATTACTCACCATGCCTATTGCCAAATGTATGAGTATGTCTCGCCAACCGAGTCAATTGGCTGATTGTGACATATATGGCCACTATATAGGAAACTACAAAACACCCTCCCCAACACATCCAGTGGCTAGACACTCACAGCCACCAACACACAGGATATGACTGACAAACACACACACCTGCTATGCCTCAGAATAGAACACCTACCTAACTACTTTAACACACTACAGCATTACACAGTTACCGAACATGCTACCAAGATTACTGGGTTACAGCAGTCCGAGAGGTGCATTTCTAGGTGGGTGACATCAGCAGCCTTGCCAAAGTTGAGTATATGAATTGTACAGACTGTGAGTAGCCTAAAAAGCATTTCTCTCTACACAGTCTGAGACAGACAGACACGCACACAATCACACACACAATTGGCAAGTCTGGGGTTAGAACTACTACCTAACTAGTTCATTACTGCAGCAGTATGCAGTAATGTGACATGCCATGGAGTTTACTGAGCTACAGCTCTTCCAAAGGTGTATTTCACATTGGATGACCTCAGCAGGTGTGTCATAATACTGCTATGGGGAGGGCAGTGCGTGCATGGGCCATAACTCATTCATGTAAGGATTGACATGCTACATGCGGGCACACAAGGGGTCATATGTCGCAGGTATGTGTATACAGCTACTAGATGACTACTTCCTTGTACAGTCATATTGCACAGCTGGCACCTGCACCACATAGTCTGCCATGCTGATAGAAACTGGTGGCTAGTATCTGCAGTGAATGACATCTGCACCTCATGTGTTTGGGGCTTTTTGGCTGTGGGCTGGGTGTACAGGCCCGGATGGCTCATTGTCACGGTCACCCTCTTCTGCACATCTATGTCTGTCTGTCTTTGGCTTATTATAGTGTGTTGCCCTTACATATATGCCTGTATTCCTGTCCACTGTGTGTGCAAGGCAGGGGTGGTGCATACCGACATGTGTCTGCACTAAGAACTGTGACTGCCAGATATATCTGGACCAATGGTGTTGGCAGACATGGCCTTCATGTGTTTAAGTGTGTGAGCATGCCCAGTATGACCTTTGAGTATGTTGCTGACTGACATTGCCTTCATACCTTCAAGTGTGTGAGCATGCCCAGTATGGCCATCTGTACTGCATGTGTGGAACAAGTCCAGGCAGTTTGTACTGCAGTGCCGACCTTTGTGTTGTACACCGACAGGTAGCATGCTGACTCTGCAGGGTATCCATCAGTCATTTGGCACTGACTGTTGCTACATGTCTGCATAGCAGGGGGGGACACCTGACTGTATCTACATTCCTACACAGGAGTGGGGGTGCACACCTGACTGTTGCTATACGTGTACATTGGATGGGGGGGCACACCTGACACCTGTACACATTTGCTAAGACTGTACTGGTATGTCAGGTACTCCATTTCAGTGTGTAGTCTAACCTATTGAGCTGGCTAGAGGCATACCAGTGTACTACAGATCTTAGCTTTAATTACCAACAAATTAGTGTCTGACTTCCTAGCCTTCACAACTTACATCCAACTGGCTGCCCTGTTGTAATCTGTCTGTGTGGGTCTGGGGGAGGGGTTACCCATAGGGCACAGTCAGAGGCCATAGTACAGCATTTGTTTGTGTCTGTCTACACCTGTCCTGCTGGCTGAGACTTGTGTGGGCCTTATGGACACATATGTCGCTCAGCCCATTACCTGTACTGGGTTTTGTCACCCTGTGTAGCACTGGCTACTATGGTGACTCCAGTATGTGTTACAGATGTCATGGTGCCACTATGGTTGTCTACTGTCTGCTGCCTTAACATTCAGCCTCCTAATTCCCTTGCATGCTCACATCCATACCATAGCTACAGGTAACAACACATTCTACTCCATTTGGCACTTGGTAAGTTGATTGACATACCTTGAGGGTGTGCCAGATGTGAGGATGGTGCTGGAGGGCTGCCTATGTCGGATGCACATAGTACACTCCCTGTATATGGTTGAGCACAGGTAGTGTCATGTTTGGCATCCCTTTTACTGTCTGTGCAAGTCAGAGAGGGTGTCATTCCCTGGGTCCCTACTATGTCAGTGCATATGCTATGCGTTGCCTTTTTGCCAAGGCCAGGTCATACTGGGCATGCCTCCTTCTGTCTACTGGGTCAGGCTCAGGTTGTTCCCCCTTCGAGTCACTCTGTGCCTGTACCAGCCTTGGCATTGGTGGAGGGCTGTGTGGCCCTGCCCCATGCTGTTCCTGCTGCAGCTGTTTCCGTAGGATCATATTGTGTAGCATAGCACATACCATAACACTTTGGGTGCATGTAGCTGATGAATACTGCAAGGCTCCACCGGATGTGTCCAGACATTGGAGCCGTGTCCCGAGCTTCCCAAACACATGCTCTATTATATGTCTGGCCTGTGAGTGTGCCTCATTATGGCATTGTTGTTCAGGTGTGTGTGCATTTCTGATGGGTGTCATCAGCCATAGCTCCAGTGGATACCCAGCATCCTCTACTAGGTGACCATTGGGGATGTCCATATTGGCAAATCTGTGGTGCAGCTGCTTCAGATGCCATATTTCAGAATCGTCATAGCTTCCAGGGCAGCCAGCACACACATTCATTATAATGCCCTGGGCATCACATATGACCTGGCAGTTGATGGAGGGGATGCCCCTGCGGTTGATGTAGGCCCTACCCTGCTCACCAGGTGGTGCTTTGATGCATACATGCATGCAGTCTATAGCACCCACTACCCCAGGGTAGTCTGCTATTTGGTGGAAGAGTTGCATACTTCTGTTTAACACCTCACGTGTGTTGAGGAAATATACGTGCTTACTGGCATGTGCTGACATGGCATATATGAACTGGTGGAATATTCTGGATGCTGATGCCTGTGAGATCCCCATGATATCCCCAGTTGTGCTTTTGGAGGTACCTGTGGCTAGTATACCTAGACCTACACATACCTTGGTATCCACTGGGATGGGTACCCCTCGGCCAGTTTTATGTGTCAGGTGTGGCCGGCACAGCTCAACAATTTGCTGTAGGAGGTCTCTGTCCACCCTATAATGCTTCCCTATCTCCAGCTCATGTAGCCCCTGGTTGGATACCCTGAGTCTGTACACTCTTCTCTGTCTCCTCATTGTGGGTTGTTCGGCAGCATTCACATCCTCACCACCCTCAGCCTCTTGCACATGTTGTTCTATGTTGCCTGCTGCAGCCCTTCTCATTTTGTAGGTTTGTTTGATAAAATTTCTTCGCTTGTATACACCGGTGATGTAAAGTGTGGAAAAACCATAGGGGAAGGTGTTTGCTTAGTTTATAGTAGTGTTCTGGGCTGATTTGCTGCCTCTGTAATTGGCTGATCCTGATACATTTCACCTGTCAGCTTAGCTAGTTCTCTTTGATTACTTTCCTACTGCTGTTACCCCTTCCGATTGCCCTAGGCAGGTTTAGACACAACCATAGCTTAGCTGTGCTAAGCTGGGAGCAATCCCATGCCACAGGGCTCCAATCCACTTACAGTATGCCTGACACACCCCCCATGATGTCACCTATATCCAAGTCTTGCAGCCAGCTATCTTAATATATTGCCCCTTCACTAAACCCTTCTTCTGGTGGAAGGGATGACCACTATGAAAATGCAAAAATGAGTTAGAAAAGGAGGCTTTCCTATATAATTTGGACTGGAAAGTATGGTTGCAGTGTAAAACTATATTAGCTACTATATTTCAATGATGAATTATTCAAACAGAAAAAGGTTGTGGCGATGGGCACTGCCTGCGCCTCATTATACGCCAATATAGTTTTACACTACTGGGAGAACAATTTTATATTTTCCACACACTGGACACAATATATAGTCCATTATCAATGTTACCTTGATGATATTTGTTTATTATGGAATGGAACCTTGTCTGGTTTTTTGGAGTTTATGAGTTACATAAATTCCACTACACACTTTCTATCTTCCACTCACAATGTTAGCAAAGACATGCTCAACTATCTGGATGTATCAATACTGAAAGACCACTGCAGCCATACTTTCCAGTCCAAATTATATAGGAAAGCCTCCTTTTCTAACTCATTTTTGCATTTTCATAGTGGTCATTCCTTCCACCAGAAGAAGGGTTTAGTGAAGGGGCAATTTGTTCATGCATCTAAGATGTGTAGTACCGACCAATATTTTTTAGAAGAAATAGATTTTCTAAAAAAACTTTTTTATGAAAGGGGTTATCCAACCCATTTCGTTAATAATCTGGCTCAAGAAGTGATTGATAACAGGCCATCAAAATATATTCCATTGCTAGGTATTGGTCTTCAAAGGGTTGAACAGACTGAACAAACTGAACAATTCAACCTACACAACAGTTTTATCCATACATTTTCAGAAGACACACAACAGGTGGAACATATAGTGTCTAAATATTGGCCAGTACTGACATTACATGATGATTTTAAGGATATAGTGCAGGAACACCCTAATTTTGTGAAAAGAAGGGATGTTAATTTAAAAGGCTTATTTGAAAGAAAGCATTTTTTAGATTCGGGTCATTGTTTATCTAAACCTGGTACTTACAAATGTGGGGCATGTAAGCAGTGTACCTTTATTATAAATGACAGTTCCTTTTATCTTCCATCCCGGAAATTCAGATTTGATGCTGACCATCATTATAATTGTGGGGCAAAAGGGGTTGTATATTTAGGACTATGCACACAATGTCTTAGTTTTTACATAGGGAAACCGAGAGAGCCCTTAGGAAAATAATTTATGAGCACCAATACGATCTTTCCAAAAAGAAAGACACAAATGCTTTTTTTAAACATTTAGCTTCTTGCCCCAACATGCAACTTAAGTTTATGGTCCTTGAGCAAGTAACACAGGATGCTAGGGGAGGTGACTGGGAAACACGTCTTGAATACAGAGAGCTTTTATGGCAACTCAGACTTAATGCTGCAAGACCTCCGGGTCTTAATGAGAATATTAGTATATCCAGCGTGCTCAAACTAAGAAGAGCTAGGCTATGAATTTTATGATCACAATTTATAATTGTTTTATATTATTATATTTATATTTACATTTCCTATGTATTTATTCACATATCTTTTGTAAATTTATCATTCCAGTGAGTCTTTTAGTAATATTTAAATGTTTTTCAACAATTTTAAGCATCTATTACAAGCACTGTTTATACTCACATAGGAGATTTATGCATCAAGTGAGGGTATTTTAATTCAATTTAATTCAATTGAATGTTTTACACATCAATTAGAAATCATGTGATTAGTTACACATGTATTTAAACATCTCAGTTGTATTATGTTTCATCTTGAGAAAGCCAGGTATTTACCTGGCGAAAGCGCTTGATTCATTTTATTTTGTTGCTTAATAAAGCTGTTCTTCAGTTCACTCAAGTTTGGCCTTCTTTGTGTGTGGAGTTTGTTTTACATTCTGCAAAACCATGAACTTAAAAAAATTATCTTCATATTCATCTATATGTTGTGCCAAAGCATTACGTACATCGCTACAAGATATTAATACTTTTGCACCACTTTCTCCCTTGATGATTTCTTCCCTAAAGGTTAGGATTAAGACCATCCTATCCAATATGGAAAAGAGTGGATTATTGACACAATCTTTGTATGAGTTTCTTCTTATTGAACACTCAAGGATACCTGAGTTCAAGGGTTTACCTAAGTTACACAAAAATGGCTCCAACCCACCCCTGAGGCCCATAGTCTCAGGGAAGGGTTGGGCCACTGAGGACATTTCAATTTGGGTTGAATGTGCTCTAAGACCTGTGGTTGAATTATATCCCAGGATTTTAAGAGATACAGCACATTTTTGACCACTCTATCCAACAATGTACATGATCTTGATAATATTAATTATATGTTTGTTACCTTGGATATGAGGAACTTATTTACAGTTATCAATAATGAATATGGGCTTAAGGCCATAGAGCAAGTTTTGGCTCAAACATTAAAATTAGATAGTCAGCAATGAAAGTTATGTAAACTACTGGGTCTGGTACTTGATTATAACATCTTTATGTGTCAAGGTGTTTGTTAGAGGCAAGCACAGGGTCTAGCCATGGGGACACCCTGTGCTAATTCCTATGCCAACTTGGTTTTGGCTTACTGGGAGGATGAGGTGTTATTTTCCCAGATACATCCCTGGACCAACATGCTAGGACATTATGTCCATTTTGTTGATGACGTGTTTTTTGTTTGGAAGGGCACAAAAGTGGATTTATGCTCTTTCATGAATTTTCTAGAGAGCACTACTGAGTTCTTTAGATTCACCATAAGCTCTTCGTCATCTGAGATAGATTTTTTGGATGTACGTCTACGAAAGAATAAGATAGGAGGGATTGAAACCATGCTTTTTAGAAAGGATTGTTGGAGAGATAGATTGCTATCCTTTGATAGCATGCATTCGAGACACATTCACTAATTTTGTGAAAGGACAGGTTAATAGAATTTCCCGATTGTGCACCAATATTGAGAAATTTGAGTTGGAGGCAGACATTTTAGCATAAAATCTTGTGGACAGGGGATATAAAAGATAACAGATTGATTTGAACATAAAAGATGTAAAAACTAAGCGGAATGGGGTAGCCAAACCCTGGTACCATAGGGATATCCAAGAAAGGGTATTCAAGCGAGATACATGGAGATCCAATCAGGGACAGTTCATGCAAACTTACAGTAGTGATATAGGGGGGATATGTGACATCATTAGACATAACTGGAGGGTGTTGCATACAGATCAAAGGATAGAAGACATTGTAGGTGAAAGACCTCGGTTTACTTTTAGAAGGAACAAGAATTTAAAAGACATGCTCTGTCATGAGCCCAGAATGATCTCTAGTAATATTATGAAAACTGGGCGGCAGGGAACTCTCCAATGCATAATTGCAGGGCTGGTGTTCATATTAGTTCCTCCAATTCTTTTATACATCCTAGGACACAACGGGAGTATTCACTAAAGGGATTTGCTAACTGTAGAACTAAAAATGTAGTTTATTTGGCTATTTGCCAACTTTGTACCTCATACTATGTTGGCAAGACAAATTCTATGTTAAAAGAAAGAATTTTTGGACACGTTTGATATCAGACATCATGATGTACGTCATGCTTTAGCACAACATATAGATGTATATGAAGATCATTTTTTTAAGTTCATGGTTTTGCAGAATGTACATAATAATGTGAGGGTGATTTATCTAATGAAACTGAATGTTTAAAAATGAAATGGATAATTAGACTAGGTGCGGACAGAAGCCCTGGTCTAAATACAGCTATACCTTTAAAGCCCATTTTAAGAAAAAGGAGGGTAAAATATTAGCTTCTGATTGGTTGATATGATGTTTAAATAAGTGGTTTTAACTTTTTATTTCGTCTGATGAAGGGCATGTTTGCCTGAAAGCGCTTACTGTGTACACGTTTTAATAAACTCTGGTCAAGTAAGTCTTGCCTCTTTCGCTTTTGTCGTGGAGTCTCTTGCCATTTTTTTGGATATACTTTGTGCTTGTTTGGCAGAGTGACCTTGGTGCAGGATTCCACTGTTCTTTGGTGATTTCAACTACCCAAACATTAACTGGGAGAATTACTCAACTACTAACTCCCTCACCCAGCGCTTCCTAGAATTTCTTGACTCAAATACCCTGAAACAACTGGTCTACACCTCACCAGAGGGAGCAACATATTGGACCTGGTCATCACCAACATGGGTGACCGGTGTTCCACACCCGATGTCAACCCCTCGCTGGTTAGATCAGACCATAGACTAATCACTCTGGATATTCACATTCCGCCCACAGCCCCAAACAAGGAAATCACCGTGAAAATCTTTTCCAAAGCAGACTTCACGTTGCTTATGCCCGAGGTGGAATGGTTCACAGCTCCCACGCCAATGGACAATGCTGTCCAAGATGCTGAAACCTATACAAAGGCACTCTATGATCATCTGCAGGAATGATGGATTGTGCTATCCCAAGTCAAAGCTAGACTCACTCCTCCAAGAACAGGAAAACAGTCTGGTGGACCCCTGCCATACACAGGCTCTACAATAGTAGGAGGTAACTAGTACAGATAAGAGCAAAATCCCTAGAAGGATGGACATCCCTGATCAGTATCAGCAAGAAACTATGATCCCTCATAAAATCATCCAAGGCTAGCTTCAAAAGACAATTTCCCAAGGACCCTACAGACAACCACAAAGAGTTCTTTAGCTATGTCAAAAACCTAAGTGGGAACTCTCAGATCTGCTCAGAGTTGGTGCAGACTGGCACAAAATACACTGAACCGACTGATATTGCCTACATTTTGGCAGACAGGTTCAGTGCAAACTTCACACCCCTATCAACCCCTAAACGTCCCTTAACCATACCAGAAGAAAGTACGGCCCTGGCAATCACCGACACACAGGATAAAACAGCCCTATCCAAAGCCACAAATACAGCTTCAATGGGACCAGACAGTGTCCCAAGCTGTGTCTTACATGAGCTCCAAATGAACTAACCCCTCACCTAAACACACTGTTCAAACACAGACTCTCTACAGGCTACATACCCACAGAGTGGCGCACAGCAACAGTTATCCCACTCCACAAAGGTGGCGCCACAATGGAAACGGGGAACTATTGCCCTATAAGCCTGACTAGCCTGGTCTGCAAGGCTATGGAATGCATCATCATGGAACCCATTAAGAGAGACATTGGGAACCTCCAGACACTCAACCCAACCCAGATCTGCTTGATTGAGTGCAGATCATACCTACTGAACCTGTTTGATGTCTTACAGTCACTTAGACTTTAGGTGTGGGGTGTGGTAGTTCACACATACTACCTGGACCTCACCAAGGATTATGACACCATTCCCCACTCAGGTATTGTTTATAAACTCACCAGTCAGTACATGCACCCATACATCACAGGTTGGGTTGCCAACAGGCTTACACACAGAACCCGCATGGTAAGCCTAGCAGCCTCCAGATCCAACTCTTAACCAGTCACAACTGGAGTCCTACAGGACTCAGTCCTGGGACCCCTACTGTTTGCCATATATTTCTCAGATGTACAGGCCAACACAGGTGGACTAGAGCAGACCATGTTTGGCAATTACTGCAAACTGGGAGCCATAATTGACAGTCCAGCTGTCACAGACATCCTTCAAGGGGCCTCACATAGACCAACACAGGGTGTCACAGTCATGGCCTCCAGCTAAAGGCCACAAACTGCATGGTCATTCCATGTTGGGAAAACTAAACACCCACATATTAACACATGAGTGACAGACACTTTAATACAGATGAGGTAATGGGTATGTGGGGACTACATTAGATAGTGATCTCTCCTTTGACAATCATATCTCCAAAGTACTTAGGCCATCCTTCTATGTAGGCCATCTGATTACTTAAGGGTTCGCATCTAGACATACTGAGGTTATTGTGCCCCTTTACTCATCACTCATCAATCCCATCATCAAGTATGATAACCCATTTGGGATGTACCTCAGAAGACACATCCAACAGCTGGAGGGTCCATGAACATAGATCGCCAAGAGCATTACTGGCCTTAGACATGTGTCCTATGCTGCCAGACTGCATGAACTCCTGCATTACTCAGTGGCATCTCATTTACTCAGAGATGATCTACAAAGCCATGTCCAAGTCAGGCTTAATGGATATGCTCCACCTATGGAAATCCATGTCACAGTGAGCCACACACTGTAATGAGCTAAACCTTGCCACAACCATAACTGGAAGATGCTGGAGTGACAGATTCCTGTCACAGGTACTCCCCATGCTTTGGAACTACATCCTTGATTACATTATACAGAGCCCCTCACAAACACTCCAGGGACACCTTGCAGAGTGGATGGGGAACAGTGGGTACACCCCAGGGATCCCGCAATTGGCTCTGCTCCACAGAGGGACAGTTAGTTAATCAATGGGGTGGCGACAGCTGACACATTTCGGCTAGGCGTATGAATGGCCTCGGGCAGTTAGCCAAGTACCTACCTATGAACCTATACATACAATATCAGCACATGCTGACAGCTTAATTTACTGTTCAGGTGTTGACTTACCTTGTGCTAATAGCAGTTGTGTGTGCAATAGTTGAGGGCTGCCTATATAGGAGGCACACAGTAGACCACCTATACATGACAATTTACACGTGGTCTTGTGTGTGTGCCATCCATGTTTACTGTGTGTGCAGGTGGAGAAGGGTGTCAGTCCGTAGGTGCCTACACTGTCAGGGCATGGGCATACTGGGCATGCCTCCATCTGCCTATTGGGGCTAGCTCAGGGTGTTCATGGTCTGAGTACTTCTGTGCCTGTGGGGCCCTTGGCAATGGTGGTGGGCTGTGAGGGCCTTCACCATTCTGTCCCTGTTGCAGCTGTTTCTGCAAGATCATATTGTGTAGCATGGCACATACTATGAAGATGTGCCTGAGGAGTACAGCAAGGCTCCACCAGATATATCCAGACAACGAAACCGTGATTTAAGCACCCCAAACACACACTCTATGATTATTCTGGTTTGTGCGTGTGCCTCATTATGGCATTCTTGCATGGGTGTGTGTGCATTTCTGATGGGAGTCATCATCCATGGTTCCAGTGCATAGCCAGCATCCCCCACCATGTAGCCATATGGGATGCCCCCCCTGGCAAATACCTGATACAGCTGTGAGGCATGCCAGATATGGGAGTCGTGATAGCTTCCAGGGCTGCCAGCACACACATCCATGATAATGCCCTGGGCATTGCACACAACCTGGCAGTTGATGGAGGGGTATCCCTTGCAGTTTATGTAGTGCCTACCCTGCTCACTGGGTGGTGACTCGATGTGCATGTGCATGCAGTCTATTGCACCCAGTACCTCCGGGTATTCTGCCACATGGTGGAAGAGACGCATATTGCTGGCCAACTCCTCCTGCATTCGGGGGAAGTATATGTGCTCATGGCATGTGGTAACATGGCATCCAGGAACTGGTGGAGTACCCTGAATGCTGATGCCTGTGAGACCCCCAAGGATATCCCAAGTTGGCCTTTGAAAGGTACCTGTGGATAGTATTCTCAAGCTTACACATACCTTTGTGTCCACTAGGATGGGTTCCCCTCTGTTATTTCTCCTTCTGAGACGTGGCCAGCACAGCTCAACAAGTTGCTGTATGGTGTCCCTGTCCACCCTGTAACACTCTACTATCTCCAGATCATTTAGCCCCTGGTAGGTTACCCTTGGTCTGAACACTCTTCTCCTCCTCCGGTGCCTGAGGTGGTTGTCAGCATCATCCTCCACACCACCTTCAGTCTCCAACACATGCTGGTGAATCAAAGCTATGGCAGCCCCTAACATCTACATTTTAAAAGTTCCCCGTCTGTTTACATCAATGGTGCAGAGTGAATGGGGATACACAAGTGTGTGTAAGTTGCTTTCACACTTTATACTATTGTGCTATGGATGCTGCTGATGTCATTGGGTGTGTATGTGCAATTTCAGCTGCAGGGTATCTTAATTATGGGTTTTACAGTGAGCACTGCAATTGTGGGGCCTTTAGTGTTGAATTATGCTTGCCTGCTGTGATTTATCTGTTGCCCTTTATTTCACTTTTCAACCCGAATCCCCTCCCATTGACAGGCATGCATCCAGCTGCTGCTTTCTTGTTTTGTACTTTCCCTACCCAGGAATGTGTTGTGAAATGTGTTATGTAGCTGATCTACTGCAATTTTGCTTTGTTCTGCTGTGACAGTTCTGTTTTCTTTGCAGTACAGCACCTCCCCTTTCCTGTTCTGCAGGTAGCTGCTAGCAGACATGTTAGCTGTTGTCAATGGCCCACTGTGGGTTCCTAGGTGTTAATTACTCATTTTTACTCCTATTTCCATGCTGCAGCATTTCCTTATCTTTTTCCTGTATCCTTCCTGTTTCCGCTCTGGTGCTCGCCATTCACAGCCGTTTACCGGGTTTACAGCGCGTTTTCATCCACGGTCACATGCACATTCGGTTACTTTGTGTCCTCTCAGCTAAGCAAATCTATGGCTACTTCAACACACCCCTATCCTGCAGCTTTGCTTAGCAACAGGTAAACCAGGTTAGCAATGCTCCAATGTGCTTACAGCAATGGCGACACACCCCTCTCTTGATGTCATTTTTATTTCAAAGGCTCACCTCTGTGTTATAATGCTATGCTGTTTTGTGCATCCTTACACCAGCGGGAAATCTGCGATTCACTATTACTCCTCTCATTTGCATGGCATTGCCTACTAATTCCTAGCTACTGCGCAAAACATTGTCACTGCTCCTTAGTAACCCTTGCACCATGAGTATGGTGTATCATGCCTGCCATTGACTATTATGGGGAAATCGTGATATGTGTTTCATTGCAGTTTTATTCCATATTTTTATATATTCCTTGTGATGCCCTTTGTGCACCGATGCCCTGCACTTTAACTTTGTGTTAGTGTGGGCATAATATTAAATGCTCTTTTTCATATTTTGTGCATGTTGTTTTCTGCCAATGGCTATATATTTAGCCATTGACATATATTAACAGTATAATACATGAGTTTGGTCCGCTGTCATGGCTCTGATTTTATGTCTAAAAAATGTAAACTGTTTTTTTCGGTTTACATTTCTGTATGCTCACACTATGCCTGCACCACTTGTTGAATCGCTATATACCATAATTTGCATGCTACACTGCTGCACATGGGGTGATTAGCATACAGGCGCTGGGAGCTGTGCGGGCGTAGCATACGCAGGTAGTGCACATGGAAACAGCTCATACCTGAATCGCTCGGCGGCCATATTTGGTGTTAGATTGCTGACGCTATGCCTGCACCTGGTGCAAGCTTCATGAATCCCAGGGAATGTCTGTGTTGTTAGAAATAATTTTCTAAATAATACATGAGTATCTCACTAAAGAAAGTGCAGAAACACACAGACACACACATACACACACGCCAGCTTACTTACCCTGAAAAGCGTCCAAATTCTGCAGCACAACTGTTTCCACTCCATCTTCAGTTAGTCCTCACAGCTAAAGTAAACACATCAGCAGAAACTGTCCATTTCTCCTCCCAGAACATAAGCAATTCTGAAGCACAACTGTTTCCACTCCACTCCATCTTCGGTCAGTCTACTCAACTATCAGACCATCAGCAGAAACTGTCCATTTCTCAAACCATCCATTTCAGTTCCCGCTTGTGCCATGTGATGATGTCAGCATACTCTTCACCTGTAGTCCACTCTGGAATTCAAATTCCTGATGCAGAAACAGGTCGCAAACACCTGTTGCATCTATGCGACAGGACGGGACAGGATGCAAAGGGCACTCTTAAAGAGGAATGCCCGCCCTTTAAAAAAAAACTTTTGTTATGAAAATAAAACTAATCCCAGCTAGCCGATTCCTTGCACTTGCCTGCGGGCACCCTTGGACTAAAACTTCTGAGCTATGCTGTCAAGCTGACATCCCAGGCACACTAAAGACTCTGTAATGTTCTCTTGGAATCCCAGCTTGTCTGAAGATCTCTCACCCTAGAGAGAGAGAGAAAGAGTCCTGTCACTTTGAAAAAGACTCTTCAAAGATAAGCAAGTCATCTAAATATGGGTAACCCCAATGTCTGCAATGAGCTATAACTAATGGTAGACATTTTGTGAACACTTTTTGTGTAGTGCTTGGTCCAAAGGATAAAGGAGAGAACTGATAATGTGATTTACACACAGACAACCTTAAGAAACACTTGATTTTTCTGATGAATAGGAATGTGATGGTAAATATTTTATATCTAGTGTTACCAGGAAACTTCAATAATGAAAAAGTAAAAGGTTGTGAAGTGACAATTTTGAATTTGGGCACTATCACAAATAGGTTTAGGAAAGAACTCCAGAAACGGTCTCCAAGCATTTTCTTTCTTTGGCACTAAAAACATCCTAGGAAGGGGGAACTGGTTCTGTCACTAACACAGTATATAATGAAGGACAAATGGAAAAAGAGTCTGGTCTGGATGAGAATTTCCCTTTGGAAAGGATGAACTTCCTTCCATTGCCATCTGTAACCTTGATTAATGATCTTTAGAAACCATTTGGCTGAAAATGTTGCCAGAAAGAAAAGTAAGGATTCAGACTTTCGGGAAGAAATAAGGGATTTGTCAGGGTGGGAGGAGGAGAATAAAGTCTCTTAAATATTCATGACTTACTGGACTGTCCTTCATTTGGGGAGTTACCAGAATCCTTCTCAGAACCCTCTTGCCATTTCCTCTTAAATGTCTATTTACTTGAATTTGGTTGAAACTGGTTATTTTGTTTCTTACCAAAACTGGATGAGGAGTTACAGAATCCCTTGGAAAGTTTGGAAATGATTCACTGTATTGCCTTACCCCATTCATCACATTTTGATCACCTCTCCAGCAAATGGGACAAAAACTGAATCTGTATCCAAAGGAGAATTTAAAATCTCATTTTATCATCTGGGAGGTTCTGAAAACAGTCATGCAAACCTGCCCAAAAAAACAGTGGTCTTAGCCCTGGAAATAGTATGACCCAAGTCATACACACTCTAAACAATTAATGACTTGTATGATAGAAAAAAAATCAAACTTAAAGCAGATTTTTCCTCACAAGATGAAACTGCAGACAAAACATTCCTCATACTTTCACAATTTGTCAGAATAAACTTTAACATAGGAGCCTAACAATTCAAAATTTTGAAAACTGAGCTTTGGAATTAACTAAATGTTTAGCAGCAGTAGGATTAACTAAAGTTTATAGATGTTGGGACAGGTTCAGGAAGAGTGTATAAAAACTTAAAAGACTGTGGAACTTTCTACATCTTGTCAGCCTTTTTAGGGCCAGCTGACTGGCTGTCAAAAATTGCAGGCGGTAACACATCTTCCAAAGCTGACAGAACCGGAGGAAATGGGTGCATGTTCTGGAAATTTTTTCTTTAACAACTTATTTCCAATAGAAGACTGCTGAGAGTCCAAGTATTTAGGACAATCCCTTCATCTAAATAGTTTTATTTCTAAAACCAAAAACAAATCCAGCTTTAAATCCTCCTTCAAAAAGAGGCAGACTCCAGTTTCACCTGAATGGCCTTTCACCTGCTCGGAATGAAGACATCTGATATGATGTTAGACCCATCCTCATTTGCATGGGGATTGTCACAAGTAGTGACTAGTAAGGCCATGTGTCCAACAACTGGAATTCTTAGGTGTTGCCAATACTTTTACCTTAAAGCCTGTCATTTGTGATGTACAAACTCATATTTTACATGTGGCTATCAAATTGAATTTTATAAAATGGTTTACAGACTTTTTGTTTTCAACAAACATCACTACATTGTTTTAATATTCACTATATAAATTCCTTTTAAACTACCTGAATAACAAAACAGCCTCCCTTATTTAACAGCCTGTTGATGTATTCTGCTAACCATGTAGTGCTTTAACTTGGTCGTCACAAATTTCCTCAGATCTCTAGTTAATCTAAGAATCGTGTAGTAGTCAGATTGCGCGAAAATATTAACTGTCCTGAACTGAGTACATAATAATACAAAGATTAATACAACAGTTTTGGTTAGACACCTTTTTGCCATGGTGCTTGTAGAAACAGATAATGCAGCTGGAGATCCACTTATAATTTGTTTGCCAACAGGCATTCCTTGTTTGTTCTTTACTAAGACAGCAAAAGCTAGTCATATTTCCTAAATGCATTACTCTTGTCCAGGTGGACTCTAGTTTGGCCATGAAGGTAGGACTGTTCTGCATGGATACTCTGTCTTTATGAAATATGAGGAAGATTCCCTGCTTATAGGTGCTTCCAGTTCTGAAACTCCCTGTGCTAAGGTGAGGGCCACCAAAATTGCAGTTTTCCAGGTGGCAAACTTGATGGAATTGGAGGCAGCAGGCTCAGAATGTGTTAAGGTCAGATTTTGCATACAAAATTTAGATCCCAGGATAGAGGGGATCATTCTAAGTGACCTTATAAGAAAGATACACTTGAATTGCTTACGGGGGAGATCAGAATAAAGGGAAGGTTACACCAGACAAGGCAGGCCAATACTGCAGAGGCATGGATTTTTATACAAGAGATACCTTGAGTACAGATCTGTGAAGTAGGACAAAACAAGGGGCAACTGGCCTTGAAATGGCTGCTGACTCCTCAACCTGCTCCGGTAGAAGCACCTTTTTAAAACTGAGGTGTACAATTGCCTGGTGCTGGGTCTATTAGCATCCCTCAGGATGTGTAAGATGTCCTTGTTAAACAGCTATCTGGAAGGTACGAAGATCATTTCACTAACCCTGTTAGATTCAGAGATATCAAGTTAGAGTGAATAGTGGTTCCTCTGTTCTATGTGAGTGGATGTGCTTCAATTGGCAACACCCATTGTTTTTCCTTGGCTGTGCCTGAGAACCAGTGCTGTCTGGGCAAGAAGGGTGCTATCAGGATTACCCTTGGCCTGTCGTCCTTGATTTTCAGGAGTACCCAGGGTCAAGGAATGAGGGAGAAAAAAGCATAGAGAAACAGACCTGTCCAAGGGAAGGAGGAGGCCTCTACCTGTCCTCCAGACACTGAGAGGTGGGACCATTGTGCAAAATATGTATCTTCATGTTATCTTCTGAGCCCACAAGGTCTACTTCTGACACACTGCACTTCTCTGTAATTCTTTCAAAGATGTCTATTTTTAGCATCCATTCATGTGGATATTATCACATTGCCAGCCTAGCTATCTGGAATTTTGTAAATACTTGTATATCATTTGTGAATATTAATATGATTTATATAGAAATGTAACAAAATGAGATACTGCCTGCCCAGCTATCTGGAATTTTGTAAATGGTTATGTGTCATTTGTGACTATCAGCAGGATGCAATTGCTTGTGTTATCATTACATTAGAACTGTATGTTGTCTTTATATCAAGCTGCTGGTATAGAAGTGTGTGTAAAGTACTGAGCTTAAGGGTATGTCCACAGTGTACCCTACTGGAAAAGAACAAAAATGTAAATAAACTATTGTACCTGTGTAATGCATGTTTTAACAGTAGAAACTAGAACATAAAGGGTTAATTGGCAAAACATCAGAAAAAATTGTTGAAATTAAATTGTTTTATAACCATGTAATAAAAGAGATGTTATCTTTCAGTTTCAGTGTAGTAGCAGACACAATGTCTTGAATTAGAAGTTTTTTGTATTGTCTTTACATGTGGAGAAATATAAATTATTTTATGACTTCCACTATTTGACAAAAGCTCTAAGAAGGTCCTTGTTTAAGTGTTGTCACAGGGATATGCTAAATGCTACAATGGGGGTTTAGCCTGGGAACTGAAGTCAGGTGACAAAAAGTGATGTCATGTTGCAAGTATCCCAGCAGCAATATCTGAAATATTAATTTAAGAACTCTTTGAGAAAGAGGGACTGTGCAGTCTGCATTTGTCTTTGACCTGGAAATATCCACTCACCGCATCTCCACTTGCCTTGGTGTAAGTAAGTTAACTACGGTACAGTAATTTCTCTTAGATTCAGTTAGGAATATAGTGAACATAGCTTAGTTTTTTTCTGTATTTATTTGAGACTCATCTGTAAAGTTGTTTTAAATATTTCCTGTGATTTTGAACTCTGATATCGCTGTACATACATATTTAGTATTGTCTTGTTTTATTATTTATTATTAAATATATTTAAACCTGTCAGTTGTGGCTGGTCTATCTAGAGATATTTAATCTCTAGAGTACTTGCATATCTATTTGGTAACATTGTGTAGGCCACTCCTAATATCCTTGCGCTTGGTCAAACTACCATTTGGATTAATAGTAACATTACACAGTAAGATGGGACACCCTTTGTTACAGGCTTTAAAGTAGCTGATAACGGGTTCTGATGGCAGTGATAACTACCTTATTGTCTGGACAGAAGGAGCATAGTTAGTAAACCTGTGCCAGCCTTTCCCAGGTGTGTGTGTAAAACAAATCTGTAAGAGTGTGTGTGTCAGCTACTTGGGCAGGGACACGAAGCACTGCTTGGACAGAAAGAGTGTTGGAGGACTTGGCTTGGAATCCTGGCTAAGGACTCAACTCTATAGCTATGCCAGTGAGGAGTCTTATTGGGGATCTGGAGAAAGAGTGAGAAACCAGCCCCAGACTGACTGTGGTCTCTGTGTACTCTTAAGGGAAATTGCACTTTACTGTTTGGTGCAGCAGTAGCGTTGTCGCCTCACAGCAAGAGGTACTCCCATTCTATTCTCAGCTGGAGCACCTTCTTTATGGAGTCTGCATGTCCTCCCTGTGATCGAGTGGCATTTAAAAGACATGCGTGAATGGGTGTGCCTTCATTGAAGGTTGGGCATTGGGCTGGCAACTCGGCACCGTAAAAATCTACTGCCAATCATTACAGGACCGAAGTCCCGCTGTGGCAACCTCTAACTGGGAAAAGCCAGAAGAAGAAGACTGTGTATGTGTGTGTGTGTGTGTGTGTGTGTGTACTTGTCATCCTCCCAGTGTGTACATGCCCCCAGTGTTGCCAGTGATGAGGACCGAATCTCCTTGATTACCGGGCCAGTGCTGGGGTGTCACATATTAATACAGCTATATCTGATAAGTTGATTTGTTAAAGAGTTTTTCTGATCCTGAGAAGCACTGAGCCAGGAGATGTAGCTCCAGTTCCTGTGCCATTTCCCAAATAAGCATGCCCAACCAGCACAGGGGGATAGGACAGGGTACCCACCTTTATGTAATATATCATTGTGGTACAGTACAACCTTACTAGTGCACTACCATACTGATTTACTTTTCACAAAATGCAGCAGAGCTACCCTGAAGTGTAAGAGGTGTTGATGCTGAGATCAGACACTCTAGGTACAACTGGATTTCTCATGTGTAGTTTGGCTAAGTGCACCTTTAGGATGCAGGAGGCCATATACCCCAGTGTACTGGCTGTGGCTGATTCCTGTCGCAATAAAGGAAGTGTTTACCTGGGGCAGAAACTCTTTCTGTAGCTTGGGGTCACAGACTGCTCTCAGAAAAGTGACTCTGGTGGATGGCAGGAGGCTGGACGTTTTCAAATTGATTTAGAATCCCAGCCTGGTCAGATGGTGTGTGGTCAAGTGGAGATTTCCTGAATGAGACAGCTATCTGGACAAGGGTAAATGTGGTTGTTCTTTGTTCTGCAGAAAGCAAATACTGGAGTCAGACATTTAGTGAAGACTCATGAAGCAGCAGACATGCCAAAGGGCAATGCACAGAAATGGTACAGAGTACCCCAGTCCTGAAACAAAGGCATCTTCTGTGATACTTTGAAATCGGAATGCGGAAGTATGCATTCTTCAGATCCAGAGTAGACATCACTGCCTGGGGAAAATTATAAAGCAGTTTTTGAAGGACAAATCCTGTTTCTTCCCACATTCTCAACACATGTGTCTGGAGCATTTCTCCCCTGGCCTCCGCTGAAAATAGACTTTGTCCCAGTTTGACTTTCCCAGTAAACAAATGTTAAATATTTTGAATATTGAGACCCTGGAAAACTTATTTATCTTTGCTAAGACCCTTCTTTCCTTGGTACAAGGAATAAACTAGAGTAGTAATGTGTCCTTATCTCTTTTGGAGAAAGGATTTCTCTTCCGTCTTGATCTCACAGAACCTGAATTTAGTACAGTGCCTCCTAAAGCCTCTTTTGGAGCAGACAGAATGCCTGTGAATTTCCAGAGTGAGAACTGTATCTTGAATTCTGACATAATGATGCTGAGAACCCATTTTGTCTTGGGTAATGTCTAATCAGTTGTTTAGAAAGAGAGAAAGTCTTTCCCCAATCTGGTGGTGGAGGCAGGGGGAACCTGGGCCAGAGGGAAGGGATAGAGAGGTGTTTTTCTGAGTCGCACCTGCTCCCTGCTGGGTCCAGGACCCTTCAGGTCTTGTTCTGGGGTCACCTTTTCACCATTTCATCTCTTCTGGTTCTCCTCCCCTTGGATGTGGCTTGAAAGGCAGGAAGGACCACATTTTAGTAGTGTGGTTTCTACTAAACCTGGGTGCAAGAACTTGCAGAAAGTATTCAACTGTCTACCCAGACTTGGTTTGTGCCTGGGGTGCAAAAAAATAACCTTTGTCTTGTGGGGCATCTAGCATCTCACTTGATTTAGTCAGGCAGAGACCGTTCTCTCAGCCAGCTGCACCTCTTAACTTGGTGCTTCCAAGCATCAAAACCACACAGTTCTAACAACTCTTTGAAAACCTGATCTTTCATCCCCTCATATTAGGTTCATCTGGTCCAGGAGGGATTTCTGGAATTTTAACCATATGTAACTGACAAATTTAAGGCTTTCATGATCAGGGTAGCAAAAGTCATTTGTTTTTCTAAATCTGTTGAGAGTTCTACTCTCCTAATTTGGCAGGAGCTCTTTTGGACACCAAGGAGATCATATCAGGATTCAAAGATTCCTATATAGATGATTGTAACAGTCCATGACTCTGCAAAAATGTTCACGTATCCTGGGGTCAGTGGTTTGAAAGTTAGGCTGCAGAGATGTGTCTAGTATGGCATCATCCACTACCACTAGGACTGGAGGAATAGGACCTAGAAACTTTCTGGCCTTCTTTGTCTGAAGGTAATCCTGAGCTTCCCACTTAAAAGACTTGCTCACATTATGCAGCAAATTCTCACATGATGAGACTGAGGCAGTAGTGTCTTCTGACTCTAAAGCTGTCTTAGGACCCAGTAGAAAGTTGGGCCACATATGCCAACTCATCTTCACTAGAGTCATACGCATCAGATGACTCCTGGGGAGAATGATCCTTCTTTTAGCAGGGCAGGTTCCTCTATTAGGGTCTCTTACCAGGGTCTCCATCAGTGGCCTGCTGTTTAGAACTCAAGGAAAAGATCCTCAGCTAACTTGAGTAGGTCCTTAGGTAAAGCCTGAGATGAGGACTGAGACCCATGTGGCATAGGTTGGAGTAAGCTAACAGCATCCTTGTTATGTCTGGATTTGTGCCAGGTACTGCGCGCATTACCTCTAACTGGTACTGGACGCAGGTGGATAGCTGTGACCTGCACCAAGCCTGCTGTGATCTCCTCTCAGGCACTACTGCAGGGAAAATTACCTTCTCCATCGTTGGTTTGTAAATATAAGGCTGAAGTTAGTGCCTGCCCATCAGCTCCAGACCCATGTGATGCTCTGGATGTCTTGGTCTGGGCAGTGCCGAGGTTTCTCACCAGCGGTCTCAGCCATGGTGTAAAGACGGGGCTGCCAAAGCACCTCTCCTACTGCAACTACCAAGCAAAAGGGGACTGACAACCAGGTAAGCTGTCAAACTCCTGTAACTACTTTCAGATGTTGCTTCTTCCTTTTGTTAGGGAAATCAGCCACAGGGCCAGTGGAAGTCATGGCATGTGACAGTTTAATGACTTAGTCTTTTCCTTCTAAGTACTTTGCAAGTATTCATCCTCATACTGTGAAAGGATCACTACTCCAATTCAATAGCACTATTTGCTTTTGCGAGTCTTTCTAATGCCAAATCTTAAAGTATAAAAAAGTATGTGAACCACCCAATTTGTTTATATGTGTTCACTGGATGTGGAGAAAAAGTTTCCTGAAGTAGCTGTGTGACACCCACCACTGCTGCCAATATGTGATGGACACCACCATGTGTCATCACCACACTGGGTCAGAAATCAATGAGCCTGAATCCTCACCACTGACACTGGAGAGGGACGTGCACTTGGAATACAAATGGATACTTTCAATATTTCCAGATGCAGACTTCTCTGCATCAAGTACAATTTCCCTTAACAGCACACAGGGAATACACTCAGCCTGGGGTCTGGATGTCTCTTATGTCACCTTCCAGATCCCCTATAAGACTCCCCACTGGTACAGCTGTAGGGTTAGGTCCTCAGCCATGTGTCCAAGCCAAGTCCTCCAGCACCCCCTGTAAATCCAGTGCTTTGTATCCCTGCCCCAAGTAGCCAACACATACACAGATTTGATTTTTCACACACATGGGAAAACTGGCACAGATTTACTAGCTATGCCGCCTTCTGCCCATACTATAAGATTGACTGCCACCAGACACTCCACAATCAAGTACTCTAAGGCCTTTAACAAAGGGTGTCCAATTGTACTGTGTAACATTAATACCAATACAAATGGTAGTAGTTCACCAAAACGGTTAGGCCAGGCTTTCTGGAGTGGCCCACACAGTATTACCAAATATAAGCATTCTCAAAGATTATGTACTGAGTTTTAAATATATTTAACAAAAAGAACATGAAAATGTTTCATGTATTTACAGTAAACCAGAGTTCAAATCACAGAAAATATTGAAAACATTGTTGGACAGACTCATACAAATAAGCCTCACTATATTCCTGAGTGAATCTAAGAATTTACTGTTCCCTAACAACTTATTTGGGCAAGACAAGATGAAATATGTGAGCAGTCTTTCTAGTCAGGCTTCCAAACAGAATACTCTATATTCCGAGATTACTCCCTGTAAAATATAATAACCAAAATCACTTGAAGAATGACCTCATCTGGTCACCTAACTATAGGATCTCACAGCATTCCCATTTAAAACAGAGACAGGAATTGAACATAGACAGCAGCAATACACATCCGAATATTTATGGCAATGCCTGGAGGCCTCCCCTCTTTTCACTGAGCTAATGAACAAAGGCTCTGTTTCAGACCCAGCATCTCTGGTACTACTCAGCACTCTAGGGTGACTTTTAATGATTTAACAGCTCATTTACATTTCCCTTATTTTTCTTAAAAAAGCCAGCTGGTTAAACTTTGTTTTAATAGAGGGCACTGGCACAGCATATATATTTAATTTGGCTATCATAATACATGTACATTTTTCTTCACTTCAGCAGGGTGCACTGTTGATACATTCAACACATGGAAAACTCACAAATACATTTTCAGCACAAGCATCTGTACAGATCAGTTTGATATACTAATGGCATACATTTACAAAATGCCAGCTAGCTGTGCTGGTATGCACTGCCCTACTTCTCCCTGGCATGGCTGGCAGTACCTCTTATCATCACAAGCTGCTCTAGAATGTGTCCCACACTTCCACTGTCCTAGAACTGATACATTTGTTGTAACTGCTGCAGTAGAAGTGAGGGGCTTGAAAGGGTATGACTTCAGACAAATTGACATTGCGTGTGTACCACTGAATGTATTCTTTCCATTTGAAACTCTTAACAGCTAAGTCCAGAGGCTCATAGAAAAGTTTCTACCAACCCTCATATGCTAATATGCACTGGGAACCATGTAAATGGCTGAGGCTATCAGTCATTGAGCTGTAAAACAGAGATGCTAGAACTCCTTGCAGCTGTAGCAATCATGATACAGTTTGGCAACCTAAGAAGTCTTTCTGGGGGAAGGAAGATATAAGATAGGGATTCCAATAAATATCATGATCTAATCAGACAAAGTGGGATTTTTCATTATTCACTCATAAATACTGAAACAGTTAAAAGTCAGATCCTGACTAAGGGGACTCCAGGGATGCAGCAGCAAAAACCAATCATCCACCTAAGGAAATACCTAATCTGCAACCACAGATGAACTGCTACTACATCAATACATTTTGTTAACACCGCGAAAGCAGAGGCAGACCAAATGAGAGCATCGAAAATTGGGAATGATTGGCTCCTAATCAAGTGAAAGCACATTTAAAACTTCCTAGCTATCCTGATCAGTAAACAATAATGAGCTAGTCCAACATCTACTGTTATAAGTAGACTTGCATAAATTTCTCATTAGGTCATTACAGTAGAAGGAAACAGTTTTATAGAACTATTACCAGGGCTAAGGAAGCAGGCGTGGAGACAGAGCCAGAGTTCCAAAGATTCTGGAGAATAGTTCTAAGCATTCCCTGTTCTGGCTCTGGAAAAGGAGTATATTTTATAGTGATTAGTGAAACTGTACACCGATGACCAAGTAGCTGTCTCTAGAATAGCTCTAGAGTTCACCCCTTTCCAAAAGGCTCCACAAATTGCCACAGCTCTAGTGGAGTGAGCCTTGATATTCTGAGAAGGGGACTTTTCCATGAAAATAACAAAAGTATAGAGCCTGGGACAGCCATCCTGAAATTCTTATCTTGGAGACTGGCTATCTTTTTGCTGTCATCAAAAGAAAGAAAAAGTTGTTCTGACAATGATCTAAAATCTTTAGTCCTGTCCAGGTAGTGGTTTGCTTTGAAACTGGATATCTTATTCTTGCATAAAAGGATATAAAAACGCAGTCCAATCTGAAATCTTTAGATTAGTCAAGGTAATATGTCCGTTTCCTGCGGGCGTCCAAGGTATGAAGTTGAACAGTCTGGTTCAAAGTAAATTCAGAACCAGCTATATTCTTCATGTCCACAGTTGTTACTAAGACTCACCCTGTTCTTAGGGTGAATCAAAGGGTTGAGAATACAGGAGGACATGCAATGCACAATACTTATCTAGCCAAAATCAGAGCGACAAGTAAAACAGTCTTTCAAATATGAAATTTCATGGAAAAACTGGCTGCATTTTCAAAGGAAGACAGAAGTAGCTTCTCTGACAAAATTAAGATCCCAGGATGGAGCCACTTGTTTTCTAGGTAGTCCAATATGTAAAACCCCTTTCAATAGGCGTTTGACTTGGAATAAAGAGAAAAGGAAAATATAAGGGCAGAAAAGCAGGAATGAGTGAGAGGTGCATTTTGGCATAAGTGCATGAAAGGCATGACTTGAGCAACTTTATCAAGTACAAGACAGTCAATGGACCCTTCATATAGGATGGACACTGGTCTATATTGGCACCAAATAAAATGTCTTCTGTTAGGCTAAATATGATTTCCTAGTAGCAGGTTTTCTAGACTCTAACCACTTGCTGCACATCCTTTAAAAACAGATCCCTGAACAGGATCGAGTGCCATACTGTCAGATGGATGTTAAGAATGCTGGGGTGGATGACAGATCCATTACCTTGTGTGAGCAGAAGAACTCTGAAAGTTTTTGGCAACTGTCCCTGGCCAGGTTTACAAGTGGGGAGAACCAATACTCACTGGATCAGAAGGCGGTTACCAGAAGTATCTTTTATCTTTGACAAGACTCTGGTTAATGGGGTAAAGGAGGGAAAGCATAAAGGAACTTTATCATACATGGAAAACTACTGTCATTCATTTTCCAGGCCTTTTTTGCAAGATATCCTGGCACAGAACTGTTGCAATCTTCTGTTTTGATAAAAGATAACCATATCTACTTTGGAAGTTCCACACACACATAGGCAAGCTACTGGAACAGCCCGAGTATAACATCCACTAGTCAGCGTCTGTCCTTTACCTGCCCAGCAAGTCTACTACTGTGCTCAGATCTGATGAAATGAAGGTGTTGTCTGTAATGACTTACACGGTGCAGGTGCTCACAGTTGAACCAATCTTTTGAAAGCATTTATCAAGGCCGTCAGGACAATTAAACGCTTTTTATAATGAATTCTAGGACTGGAATATATGGAACACTAGAGGATAATGGTTCTGAGTCCAAACAGATTTCAGAAACCACTGCATTTTCCTAATGCAATGTCTGCCTACAGGAACCTTGAGGATGGATAAAGCCTTGTATCTAAGAATTCAGTGCCAAGCTAAGATTTTAAGTATTGCTGATAGAGACTCTGGAGGGAGGTAAGCCACCTTCAGAGAGATGCCTAGAAGACATTCTAGAAAGACTAACCTGTGAGAAGGGACCAGGGAGGACTTTTCCAAATTTAACCTGAAACCAAGACCACAGAAGAGATTCAGAGAAAAGTGGAGGAATGCCAGAGCATCTTAGACTGTAGCCCCCAGAATGAGGCAATCATGGTAGGAATAAAGTATGAATTCCCTGAAGCCTGCAGAAGACAATGACTAGACCCAAACATTTTCATTGTTTCACAGAAGGTTACTAGGCTAATGACCATAGAGTGTTTACAAGCCTACCTATATTTATCCAGTGCTGCCCTAATTGCCGGTGGTTAGGCGAGTGAAGTTTGCAGAGGTAAGGGTCTGTGGTAGTTAATAACCACTTCCTCTATCCAGGAGGGACAAGGGCACCAATCCAGGAGTGAATTTGCTGTCACTTATCCTTTGATCTAAGCTGCGTATGAAGAGGGTCAGTGAGGGACTATTTCACATATATTTGAAGCTTGTTCTAGAGAAGTAGCAGTCTTTGGGAGATGTTAACTCTTTCCAGCATGACCTGTTCATGTCAGAGGCTAGGTTAAGATCCCTTGAGCAAGTGACCCTCATGCAGTTTGATTTACGAGTGTGTAGCATTTACACAGCAGTCTCTGACCTGGCCCTAATGTAGGACAGGCACAGGTCACCCCTTAGCAACCAGTAGGAGATGGAATACAGTCACAGGGCTTTCATTCTTTCCATGCAAGACTTTTGTGTACTGAATGATTTCTTGGTGAGAAACCTCTGTGGTCTCTCCAATTGTTGTAGGTGTCTAGTGAGGTACATGCAAAAGGGAGCATTGTACTCAAATTTATTGGTCTGATGATGACAGAATATAAAATGGAATTATAACATACTTAGATCTAAATGATATAATATTGCTTATAATACATGCCACCTAGAAAGATTTCCTTACTACTGTGGATACATGGTGGTCAAAGTTCAGGCTGCTATCAACTTGAGTACCCAGATCACGTACCACTGGGACTACACTTAGGGGGGTGCTGTCTATAATGTAATTAGCAGGGATGTCAGCTTTCACAAAGGTAATGTATTTTTTTGCATTTAGCTTTAATCCATGGCTCTGGCACCAATCATTTGTTTGCTTTAACCCTGTCTGCGGGATATCAGCATCACTGGGGGACTCAGTGATTGCTTCAGATTTGCAGTCATCAGCAAACATAGTCAGCACAGGCCATACAAATTGGCCTGGGCTTCTGAGATTCTAAAAAGTAAGGGGCCCAACAAAGAACCCTGTGGAATGCCACTTGTGACTGGCCTTTTGCTAGTAGTGAAGTCACCCACTTTGACAGTATGTGTAGTGTCGGTGAGACAGTTGTCTACCCATCTAGTAATGTAGTGGCTAATTCCTAAGTGGAAGAGTTTCTCTGTAATACCCAAGTAGTGGGATTGTGTCAAATACCTTCGTTAGGTCAAGATAGGTGGTATGTACTGTCTTTCCCTTGTCCAGGGTCTTGGTGACTTTTTCAAAGAAATCAACCATGTTTTAACAGGCATGCTCTACCTTTACTGAATCATAACTGTGTTGGATCCAGAGTTTGGAAATTACCTATGCCCTTTTTAACAAGATGCATAATGATTCATTCCACGGTCTTGCAGATGAGACTAGTCATGCTTATGGGCCTATAATTCCCATGGTCGGGGGATGGCCCCACTTTGTGCAGATGGATAAATGTTGCTGTCCTCCATTCCATCAAAACCTAGCCAACTCCGGATGTGGTTAAACAGGGATCCAAGTGGATCTGCTAGGTTATTTTTTAAAGCTGTTTAAAAGGCAACCAGGAATGTTGGTACCACTGATGCCATCTTTTTGGACTTGGAGATGCCGAGATGACCTGCTCTCTTGAGATAATAGGTTGAGGAATGGTGGCAGGTATACTTTGGGGGATGACTGGATGTGAAACAGGGGGGGGGGGTGAAGTTTGCTCCAAGTCTGTCAGCTAGCAGGTTGGCTATTACATCCTTTTGAGTATGGGTGGTGCCATCCACAATCAGTTCAGTGCACAGCTTGGTATTCCTTTTTATATTTTGGATGTAGTTAAAGAATGCCTTGTGACTATCCTTAGCTAGGGAGGCTATTTTTGTTTCGTAATTAACTTTGGAGGACTTAACAATATTTCTGATTTGTTTACTCTGCTGAACCAGTTCCCTCTTGTTCTTGGACAAGAGTTTTTTTCTCTTGTTGTGTTGCCTGTTTATACTAGAGGTCCCCCAGGGTGGCTTGTTGTTTTAAGCAAGACCTGGTTTTAATCTGTTCAGGTACTGACAGTTCTATACAACTCCTTAAGTGGTTATACAGGGCATTTGGTGTACACCTCTACATTGCAGTCCATGTTATCTGCATTTGAGGGGGCTTTGAAGCTTCTTATACCATCACTTAGTAGGAGGAAGTTTGTCTATGAAAAATTCTTAAGCATATTTGAGCCTTAATTACATCGAATGAGACTGATTTATGGTCCAAACTTACCAGGGCGAACATCACACGGGGGGGGGGGGTGCAATGCTCTCTGATGCTAGTGAGTGCTATGTCCAGGACATGTCAGCCTCTTGTGAGTGTGCTGACTAGCTGTTCCAGAGCTTCTGCACTGACAATGTCCAACAACCATGTGTCACACTGCCAGCCCAGCTATCTGGAATTTTGTAAATAATTCTATGTCATTTGTGAATAATGGTAAGACTTATAACAGAACTGTACATTATGTAATAAACTAAGCTGTATCCACAGTGTACCCTACTGGAACATACAAGATTAACCTGAAAAACTTAAGAATAGTTGAGGTTAAGTTACTTTATACCTGAGCCATGAACAAAAGATGTTATCTCTCAGTTTTATTTCAGTAGCAGAAACAATGCCTAGAGGTAGAAGTTTTTTATTGTCTTAGAAAGAAATAATTGCTAGTTTAAAATGTAAAGTGTTTCATTGCTTTATGGCTTCCTAGGTGCTGCGAAGATCTGAGAGATATGTAATTTTCACACAGAGATGTTAAATGTTGGACACTAGGGGTTTAGCTTGGGAAGTAAAGTCAGGTGACAAAAAGTGGTGCCATCCAAGCTAATCCAGCAGTAATATTTGATACTAATTTAAGAACTCTCTCAGAGAGAGATTGTGCATTTTGTATTTGACCTGGAAACACTCCATCATCATCACCATCAGCACTTGCTTTGCTGTAAGTAAGACTTAAGGTATAGCATCTCTTTTAGATATAGACAGGAATATAGTAAAAATTAGTTTAGATGTTTTCTGCATTTATCTGTGACTGTCCTGTAGTGTTGTTTTAAATATTTCCTGTGTATTTAAACTCTGAAGTTACTGTGTTGATTGACTGAGTACTGTCTTGTTCTTTTATTATTTACTATTAGATATATTTAAATCTATTTTTGTAGCTGACATTTGTGAGGCATATTTAAGCTCTTACAGTACTGGCATATGTATTTGGTGACACTTTATAGGCCACTCCTAAATAGCCTTGCAAATTGTAGTCAGACTACCATTTGGATTAATAATAACATTACACAGTAGGAATGGGCAGTCTTTGTAAGGGCCTTATAGTAGCTCATAAGTAGGGGTTCTGGTGGCAGTAGTAACCAGCTTATAGTCTGGGCAGAAGGGGGCATGGCTAGTAAACCTGTGCCAGCATTCCACAGGAGTGTGTGTGTTTGTATATAAATCAAATCTCAGTGTGTGTGTGTCAGCTACTTGGGCAGGAACACAAAGCACCGGTTGGACAGAGAGGGTGCTGGAGGTCTTGGCTTGGCCCCTCAGCTGAGATCTTAACCCTATAGCTGTGCCAGTATGGAGACTTTTTGGGGATATATAGAAAGAAGGAGAAACCAGCCCCAGACTGACTGTGGTCTCTGTGTGCTCTTAAGGGAAATTGCATTTTACTGTGTGTGTACTTGTCATCCTCCCAGTGTGTACATCCCCTAGCTGTTGCCAGTGGTGAGGATTGAGGCTCCTTGATTACTGGGTCAGTGCAGGTGCACCACACCTCTGACCAGCATGTTCATGGTTGTGTATGTTTCCCAGTCGATGAATGGTGATATTGTCCTATGAGTAAGTTGTTGGGCTATATGGCAAGTGACTCCAGTAAGACCAGGTATATAGTATGTTTTTCCTGTTTCATGGGGGGGTGACCTATAGTTAGCTATGTCATAGGGGGCTTTGCGTACAATTAATTGGACATGGAGTAGCTCAAGACAGTCATACTGTTTGACCAGTCTCTAGGTGTACTTATCTTTAATGGATACACCGCTTCCTTTGGTTCTTTCACATTCAGTTTATGGTCTGAACATGCAAAAGGTATTGTAGCTCTGCATGGCCAGGGTGCTTTCTGTGCCTCTGAACCATGTCTTTGTGACTGCAGAGATGTCAGCATCTTCCAAAGTGAGAAGCACTTCCAGGAAGTGCAGGTTCTTGTTTAGACTCCTAGCATTAAGCAGCAGTACCTTGAGTTTATCTAGAGAGCATTTTGTTATGTTGGAAGAATGGTTATTTTGATGCTGCCTAAAAAGCACAACAGTACTGGCTAATGCCTTTGCTAATATCCGAAAGCCTAGAGGAGATACGTGCAGACCATCTCTGGCAAAGCAATGTTTTCTGTCGACCATGTCTTCCCAGGCTGACAGATACTGAATCCCCGTGGACTGACAGCAGAACCTAGGCCAACTGTTATGTCAATTATTTTTTGACTTGTGGCATCATCCTTGGAGGAGGTAGAATGCTGCTTAAGGCTAGGCCTATACCTGCCTGTGACACAATCTGAAAGCTCAACTCATGTCTCTTCATATAATCCAGTAAGGTAAATCTCAAGTCATTCACCACCACATGGACTATCATGGAGTCATACTGGTACTTTTGGTTGAGTGACTTAACAGATCCTGGCACCTGACAGGCAGCTAACTGTAACCCACTCCTTATGCAGTATAGGTTCATACTAGGCTATCTGCCCTAAGGCATTTATAAGCCTAGGCAGAATGTGTTTGGCTTTCACCACCCATTTTAAATTTATTTTGCTATGCCCTTTTTTGAGGTTAGTATACTGTGCCTCTGTCTAACAGTGACACAGAAGTGATACCCAGGGTAAACCTACGATCTCCCATCCACTCATCAAGATTCCTCTTGAAGAGAGTCAATGAGGGACTCTGCCTAACCTGGACTGGGATTTTATTCCAGAGTGAAGGGAGCCTCTGGGTTATGAATCTGTCCCTCCAGCATGTCCTATTCATTTCAGTGCTGAGGTTCAAGTCTCTCGAGCGCGTAGCTCGATGGGATTTGATTTTCTGAGGTGCAGCATGTCCATTAATTCCAGGTTGGACATGGCTTTATACATCAGGCACAGATCGCCTCTGAACAGGCGGTATGCCGCTGAGTAGAGCTGGAGTTTCTTTAACCGGGCAGCATATGGCATCTGTTTGAGCCCTTTGATCCTCTTGGTGAGGTACTTTTGGGGACTTTCCAGTTGCTGCAGGTGTCTGGTAAGGTACATCCCAAAAGGGGCATTGTACTCAATTATGGGCCTGATGAGGGATGAGTAAAGAGGCACAATGACCTCCCCTGATCTAGATGTGAATCCCTTCATGATTAGGTGGGCTATATAAAATGTTTTTCTAACCACTTTGGCCACGTGGTTGTCAAATGAGAGATTGTTATCAACTTGGGTCCCCAAGTCCCTAATTACTTCTTCTGTACTTAATGGATTACCACCTATGTGGTAATTTGTGGGCACTTTGTTTTTGCCAAAGGGGATGACTATACACTTTTTGGCATTTAGCTTGAGGCCATGGCTCTGGCACCAGTTGTCTGTTTCTATGAGGCCCTTTTGGAGGATGCTTGTGTCGGCTGGAGAGTCGATTATGGCACCCAGTTTGAAGTCATCTGCGAACTTGGTCAGCTACAGTCCTTCCGTGTTGGCCTGTACCTCTGAGAAATATATACCAAACAAGAGAGGTCCCAGGACTGAGCCTTGTGGGACACCACTTGTAACTGGTTTGGAGATTGACATGGCTCCAGCAATTCTAACCATGTGGGTTCTGTCCTTGAGCCAGTTTGCAATCCATCTAGTGACATAGGGGTTTATATTTAAGCTGGTGAGCTTATCTATAATGCCCAAGTGGGGTATTGTATCGAAGGCTTTTGCAAGGTCCAGGTAGGCTGTGTGGACCACCTTCCCCTCGTCAATGGCCTTGGTGACTGTTTCAAAGAAATCAACCAGGTTTAAGAGGCAGGATCTGCCCTTAACAAAGCCGAACTGGGTAGGATCCAGTGTACCTTTATTTATGAGGTCCATGATGATCCTTTCCATAGCTTTGCAGACCAAGCCAGTCAGACTTATGGGGCGATAGTTTCCAGGATCCATTGAGGCACCACCTCTATGGAGAGGGACCACTGTTTAGCTGTAGGCCACTCTTCGGGCACATATCCTGTAGTAAGGCTGAGATTGAACAGTAGTTTTATGTTTGGGTTTAGCTCTTCTTGGAGTTCATGTAGGACGCAGCCCTGGACACCGTCTGGTCCCATTGATGCTGTGTGCTTTGCTTTGGAGAGGGCAGCTCTTACCTGAGCATCTGAGATGTCAGGGGGGCAGCACTCTGCTAGGATAGATATTTGCCCTTTTGGTGGGGGGGGGGAGAAGTTTGCACTGAACCTGTCAGCTAGGATGTTGGCAATGTCTGTGGGTTCAGTGTATTTTTTGTCATTTTGGACTAATTCTGAGCATATCTGGGAATTACCACCTAGGTTCCTAACATAACTAAAGAAAGCCTTGTGATTATTCTTAGTGTCCTGTGCAATTCTTCTCTCGAAGCTGGCCTTAGACAATTTTATGAGTGCCCGTAGTTTTTTGCTAATACTGATCAGTGATGCCTTCCCTTTTTGGGATTTTGCTCTATCATTTAGTAGCTTCCTCCTTCTATTGTATAGTTTGTTTATGGCTGGGGTCTACCAGACAGGACGCCTGCCTTTGGAGGATTGGGTCTTGGTTTTATTTGGGATCACATGATCCATGCATTCCTGAAGGTGTTCATAGAATGTGTTTATAAAGGATTCTGCGGTCTGGGCCTTATTTTCCACAGGCCCGGGGGATTTGAAGGATTCCACCTTGGTTTTGATGAGTGTGAAATTTGCTTTAGAGATGTTTTTCACGGTGGTTTTCTGGGCAGGGGTTGGGGTCGGGATGTGAATATCCAGTGAGATTAGTTTATGGTCTGATCTTACCAGTAAGGGATACACTTTTGGTCTGGAGCATAGAGTCCCCATGTTGGTGATGATCAGGTCCAGTATGTTTTCCCCTCTTGTGGGAGTGGTAAAAAGTTGTTCCATAGCATTTGAGTTTATAAATTCTAGGAACCTTTGGGCTAGGGTGTTGGAGCTAGAGTAATGCTCCCAGTCTATGTTTGGGTAGTTGAAGTCGCCCAATATAATGGTGTTTGGAGAGACCTTCATATTTTCCAGTGTTCTCAGAAAGGCCGAGTGGGGTTCCTGGGTTTGGGAGGGTGGTCTGTAGCAGGCTATAAACTGGAAGGCAGTTTTACCCACTGTTAGTTGCACATGGATAGTCTCTGATGCTTCGTGCTTTGCCACCAACCTGGAGGTGTGGGTATCTTTGATGAATATCGATACTCCCCCCTCCTTTTGTGGTTCGGTCCAAGTTTTGGGGCCGAAAAGCATGGTATGAGGTATAACCTGGTAGTGCTGGGGTGCTCTCGGGAGCCCTGAACCAGGTTTCTGTTACTGCTCAGATATTGATGTTCTCCATGCTAAGGAGAGTTTTGAGTGTGTGCATCTTGAGGTTTAGACTTCTGGCGTTGAGTAGCATTACTCTTAGTTTCTTATCCCTTGTGATACCTATGGAGGTGGGTTTGTCTTTTGAGCCTTGCCTAAAAAAGGCACTATGGGGGTAGCAAGAGCCTTTGCCAATATCCGAAAGCCCAGGGGTGACAGGTGCAATCCATCCCTAGCGAAGCATCGTGGCTTGTCGAGCATATCATCCCAAGCTGACCGGCATTGGATCCCCTTTGAATGACACCAGTACTTAAGCCAATTGTTGAAATAGATCATCTTGTCTTCATATTGTGGCATCATTCTTGGTGAGGGTAAAATGCTACTCAAGGTCAGGGTCATACCGGCCTGGGCTACATGCTCAGAGAGCTCCTTTATGTCTCTTTTCATGTAGTCCAGGGAGGTATGTCTCAGGTCATTCACACCAGCATGGACAATGACTGAGTCATATTTGTACTTGCCTTGGAGTGACCTGAGTGCTTGTGTTATGTGGCGGATCCTAGCGCCCGACAGGCTGCTCACCGTGACCCTCTCCTTGTTCAGCCTGGTGAGCGGGACGTCAGTGTGCCTGATAATAGAGTCACCTATTACAAGTGCATCAGGTGTGTTGTTTAGTCTTAAGGGCTGTGACTGTTCGGCACACTGGCTTTGTGAAATATGTGTTGCATGTGTTTTGTTTTGGGGTAGCAGTTGCTTGGGTGTCTGCTTTGGAGGTCTCTGCTGCTTAGGCAGATCTTTATTTAGAGCCTCCGAGTATGTTTTTGTGTGATTATGTGTTTGGTTTGCTGTCATGGTAGGTCTATGTGAGACTGGAATTGTAGTGAGTGTGGTTGCCTTCTCCTCCTGACTGGTTATGCCAGTACTGAGTTGAGAGAGCTTAGCCTCCAGTTTAGCTATATGGTTGCATCTCTCACATGTGTTGGAATTTGTTGGGAGGAGGAGAGGGTTGTTTGTGTACATGAGGCAGTTGTAACATTGCCTCAAGATTCCCAGATTCACCAGCTGGACCAGAAAGGAGATTGACAAGTGACCTTTGGACATGCTGGAATAATATTGGGAATTCCTTAATAATTGAAAACAAGGGCCAGTGGGGAGTGAGGGTGTAGTGCTTTTAATTTTTAGTGCTGACTTATATAATTGCTTTAGTGAGCAAGTGCCAGGTAACTTAAGTGCAATGTGTTACAGGTAACTTAAATGCAAAAACAACAAACAGTAACTTTCTTTCAAGTGAAACAAGGAAATAAGTATAGTAAGCAATGCAGATATCACTAGTGATCCACAGAAGCGCTGAGAAGCCACGTATTAGGTGGAATTAGCGTTCCAGGGAAATAACAAGCAAACAAACAACAAGCATATAAACAAAGCTAGATTCAGCAGGCCTGGATCTAGTCTATGCTACAGCAAACAAGGTGTACCAATTTCAGTAAGATACAGTTCAAATATTCAGGCACTATAAACCTTTAACCAGAAATTCCCAGCTCAGAAGGTCAGAGTCCAGCCTCTTCTCCCACAAGAGTGCAGACCACAAACCTTTGTAATGTAAAATAACTGGCCTGAAGCCCAAGTGCTTAAACCAGAACTAATGCACTTTAAGAATAACAGACACTGGGCTCTCAATCAGCAGTTCCCAACTTAGAAGGATGAAAGCTACCTGTCCTGCCACCACAGTGCATGCCACAAACCTTCCTAATGAAAAACAACTGGTCTGAAGCCCAAGTGCTTAATCCAAAAGACTTAGAATGATAGCTACACTTTAATCAAGTTACTACCAATGATATCTACACTATCAATGATAGCTACACATGATACATGATAGCTACACTTTAATCAAGTTACTACCAAGCAGTAATAAATACAATTGAATTCTTTAGAGAATGCCTGGATTAGTGCTCAAGTTACACAAACAAAGCTAGATCCAGCAGGCCCGAATCCAGTCTATGCCACAGCAAACAAGGCGCACCAACTTCAGTAAGAAGCAGTTCAGATATGCATGCACTATAAGCCTTTAACCAGAAATTCCCAGCTCAGAAGGGCAGAGTCCAGCCTCTCCTCCCACAAGAGTGCAGACCACGAACCCTCTTAATGTAAAATAACTGGCTTGAAAGCCCAAGTGCTTAAACCAGAATTAATATACGTTTAGAATAACAGACACTGAGCCCTCAATCAGCAGTTTCCAACCTAGAAGGATGTAAGCTACCTGTTCTGCCACTACAGTGCAGACCACAAACCCTCTCACTGCAAAACAACTGGTCTGAAGCCCAAGTGTATAAACCAAAAAGCTTAGAATGAGTTACACCAAGCAGTAATAAATACAATTGAGTACTTTTAAGATGATGCAAAAGTAAAATAAAGTAGGTAGAAACACAAGTACAGTAAAAGCAGATGAAAAATTTTTTTTTTTTCTGAAAAAGTGCCGAGATCAAAGAAACAGATTTGAGTGCTGAAACTAGAAAACTGGCTAGTTATAAGAAAAAAAAAAACTAAGCTAGAAGGCTTCCCTCCAACACAGAAGGGCTTGGGGGCTCAGAAGCCTACAAATAGTCTATACCACTTAACAGGAAAGGCAGGAAACAAGCTTAAATTTTTTTTTCTGTTTCCCAGATGCTATCTTGGTACACAGTAGGAGTGCCTGAAATCAGAATATGATCTCACTGCACTCAGTTGAGTGAGCAAATGAGATGGGCCCAGAAGGAGTATCCAAACACAAATTTACAAGAGGTGCGGGCAGTTTCAAGGCCACTAAGATTAACACCAAAACAAAAACAGGGAGGGTGCATGGGACTTTTTTTGAGATTAGCAGAAAGAGGGTATGATACAAAACAGTTATCTGACGCAATGGTTAAGGTTATGAATAACAAAAAGGATAGACATTTCACTAATTTTGAATGTGATATTTCTGAATCCTTAACAAAGGAAAGAAACGTGGAGGATTTATTCTTTGTGACCAAGTACACAACCTTCTCTGAAAAATTTGTTACTTTAGTGAGAAGATTTTGGTACTTGGTATGTGAGGATGAAGGTATAGGTGAACTGTTTCCATACCACATTATATTTTCTTTTAAAAAAGGAAAAAATTTAAAGGATATATTAAACAACAACTGTTGTAACAAAATAGTCCCCCATGTCGCTAATGTAGGAACATTTAGATGCAATTCTTGTAGTCTTTGTGATAGGATTATTAATATTAGTTCTATCAATGACATTACCCACACCCCTAGATATTATTTCAATTGTAAATCCATTGGGGTAGTATATGCCTTGACTTGTAGTTGTCATAATACTTGGTATATTGGTCAAACCAAGAGAATGGTTAGAGTTAGGATTTTGGAACATTTGAGGGATATTCGTAATTCAAATTTGCTCAGCCCTGTAGCTAAACATTTTTTGGAAATGCATGAGGGAAAGGTTGATAGTTTAAAATATGGAATTTTAGGGAGACCATCTGTCTATAGTGGTGATAACATCACCAATAAACTTTTAGAGTTAGAGACAAGGATGATTCTTAAGTTTAACACCCTAAGGCCTTTTGGTTTAAATTTAGAATTGGGCATATGATGGAGTTTGGAAGGAAATAAATAAATAAAAACAAATTAATATTTTATATACATACATATATACATGAAATAAATATATTTTATTAAAAACAATTCACATATGAAGTATAATAACATTGTATTTTGTTTCTTATAAATTAGTTTAGATACATAGTTTAAAATTTGTTATTCACTAGGTCACTTTAAATTGGTTTTTTGTGTATTAATTAGATAATTGTTTTATTGATTGTTTGAATTTTCACTATAAAAGCTGACAGTGTGCAGTCATTAATTGTGATCCTTGAAGGCGAACTGCCGAGGTACCAGATCTTATAATAAAGTGAAGAAAGGTATTGGCTGTTTGGTGTGTTGCTGCATGGGACTAACTGAAGAGCAGAGTCAAAACTTCCAGTTCAGTTAATATTCCTGCAACACACAGTTAAAATCAATTTAAATACTGTATTTTTTTGAAAAAAAAAGTGCAGATAAAGGTACTTAAATTCTCTTATACGTCCAGTTGAATACAGCAAGTTCTTAGCCGGCCAAAGCTGAGGTTTTTAAGCAGAAAATATTTCACACTGTACCACTTAAATAGGCAAGGACATGAAATCAAAGAATGTGGCTACCCCATACCTGTAATTACTAGCAAATAACAAAATTCAGCAAACACTGACTAACTTCCAGTTCAGTTAATATTCCTGCAACACACAGTTAAAATCAAATTAAATACTGTATTTTTTGAAAAAAAAAGTGCAGATAAAGGTACTTAAATTCTCTTATACGTCCAGTTGAATACAGCAAGTTCTTAGCCGGCCAAAGCTGAGGTTTTTAAGCAGAAAATATTTCACACTGTACCACTTAAATAGGCAAGGACAGGAAATCAAAGAATGTGGCTACCCCACACCTGTAATTACTAGCAAATAACAAAACTCAGCAAACACTGACTAACTTCCAGTTCAGTTAATATTCCTGCAACACACAGTTAAAATCAATTTAAATACTGTATTTTTTGGAAAAAGTGCAGATAAAGGTACTTGAATTCTCTTATACGTCCAGTTGAATACAGCAAGTTCTTAGCCGGCCAAAGCTGAGGTTTTTAAGCAGAAAATATTTCACACTGTACCACTTAAATAGGCAAGGACAGGAAATCAAAGAATGTGGCTACCCCACACCTGTAATTACTAGCAAATAACAAAATTCAGCAAACACTGACTAACTTCTAGTTCAGTTAATATTCCTGCAACACACAGTTAAAATCAATTTAAATACTGTATTTTTTTTTAAATGAATAGTGCAGATAAAGGTACTTAAATTCTCTTATACGTCCAGTTGAATACAGCAAGTTCTTAGCCAGCCAAAGCTGAGGTTTTTAAGCAGAAAATATTTCACACTGTACCACTTAAATAGGCAAGGACAGGAAATCAAAGAATGTGGCTACCCCCACACCTGTAATTACTAGCAAATAACAAAATTCAGCAAACACTGACTAACTTCCAGTTCAGTTAATATTCCTGCAACACACAGTTAAAATCAATTTAAATACTGTATTTTAAAAAAAAAAGTGCAGATAAAGGTACTTAAATTCTCTTATACGCCCAGTTGAATACAGCAAGTTCTTAGCCAGCCAAAACTGAAGGTTTTAAGCTTTTAAGCTAGTATAGTGAGATGATCAGTGTGTCTCACAGTAAAAATCACCTATGACCAATACATTAAATTTTGTGGTGTTACGCCTTATGGGCTTATTTGTTGAGACACTGGTGTGTGTGTTGTGGTTGTTTGCATTGCTCTGTGTTAGTGGTTCCCATTTGGGAGGCCTCTGATCTTTTGATAAGGTGACTAGCAAGTATCTCCGCATATGTGGGTTTGTGTCACATTATTAGTGTGGGAAGTGTGTGTGCGCTGACAACCTGTTTGTCATTCAATCTGTCCTTATGTGGGAGTCTTACCTCCAACTTCACAGTATAACTACATCTTTCAAAGTATTTGTTTCAGGAGAAAGTGGTTGTCAGTATAAATGAAACAATTGCTACATTGCCTCAGGATGCCAATGTCTATCAGACTGGCAAGAGAGATGAGAAAGTGCCTGTCCATGATAGGCTCTTACTGTATGTTTTATTAGGGAAGGAAATAGGTTGATTTGACAGGACACCGCTGGTAGCACGAAACTACAAGAGGGACCTATACTTTGTGAAGGCTACTGTTAATCAGTAAGGCAATGCTGCTCAGTGCACAACTGAGTTGCTCTTAGAGCAGCAGAAAATCTTAGATGGGTTTCATTGACAGCTGTTTAGGAAAAAACTGAGCTAAGCTTTTTTGTCTATACAGGGCACTGCTAACTGCTGCTGAGCAAACAACAGCACTGTGCAAATGCAAGGTTTAAATATGAGCAAAGAGAAACTAGTTTCAACTACCAATCAGGGAAGCTCACACAAACCTTCCACCAGCAATCCCAAGATAGACAAGTTAGATCAGCACTGTTCTGCCACAAGGGTGCAGAAAAACATCTTAATGTAGAATAACTGGTTTGATGCCCAGGTGTAACAAGACCACAGAAACTAGCTACAACTAACAGATATAATGTAATACACTGCAATTAACTACTCAAAGCAGCAGCAGGCAGTACTTTTTTTTTTGGAAATTGCAGAAGTACATTCACAGTATAAGAGAAATGCAACTTTCTTGTTGTTTCCCAGCTCAAACAGACCAGGTAAACACCTACTGCCACTAGATGAATAATCCCAGTCTTCCCAATGTAAAAGCACAGTAAAGCAGTGTCTGGAATGAAATGCTACCACAAACTTTGTACTTTAAACAGCTTATAAAAGTGTGTTTACTGAATAAAAGTACTTTATTTTGTATAAATGAGCCAAGAACCACTCAATTATACAGAATTTATAAAGGTACTAAACAAAATAAGCTGATTAATAAACCCTCCAGCCAATGAAACTACATAGGTTCATAGGTGTGTACTAGGCCAACGGCCCTGGAGCCTTTATAAGCCTAGCCATAGAAGTGCCCTGGCATCATGCCACCATTAGTTCCCAGTGCCTCTATCAAGTAGAGTCACTGGAGTGATCCCTGGGGTGAACTTTCTATTACCCATCCACTCATCAAGATTTCTCTTGAAAAGGGCCAGTAAGGTGCTCTGCTTGACATGTATGGGAAGTCTATTCCAGAGCATGGGCAGTCTCTGGGTTATGAACCTGTCCCTCCAGCATGTTCTGTTGATTGTGGTAATGAGGTTGAGGTCTCTGGAGCATGTGGTGCAGAGGAATTGGGATTTCTTTATGTGTAACATTTCTAACAGGGCTGGGTCAGACATGGCTTTGTAAGTCAAGCAGAGATCACCTCTTAATAAATGATATGAGACAGAGAAAAGCTGGAGTTGTTTGAGTCTGTCCATGTAGGGCATGTGTTTAAGACCTAGGATCCTCTTCATGAGGTACTTTTGTGGCCTTTCCAGCTGCTGTAGAACTTGATGACTGATCTAATGAGGGAAGAGTAGAGAGAGAGATGATGACCTCTTTTTTCCTGGATGCAAAACCCTTGGTAATGAGATGTGCCACATAGAAGGGTATTGCCATGGAGATTCTTGACATAACTGTAAAAAGGCTTTGTGGTTGTTTTTAGTGTCTGCCACAATTCTGTCTTCATAGATAGCTTTATAGGTTTTGATGAGGGAGCTCAACTTTTTGTTGTTGAGTTGTGGAACTCACAGTCATAAGGGAAGGTTGGACAAGAGATACTGGGTAGGTTTTCCTGCTTTCTCAAAGGAAACAATGGTGCACTTCACACAAGAACATGGATGGCTCCAGTGAAACATTCTCGTACATGCTTACAAGCCTAATAAAGGATGCTACAGGTACTGACCACTTGCCCTACAGGCGATAAGATTCAAGACCCTCTCATAAGATAGTCGCTGCACCTAAACGGGAGGCACAGTTAAGCTGTACCCACCAGCAGGACAACAAGTGTTAAGAAACCAATAAGGTACTGACCACTTGCCCTACAGGCGATAAGATTCAAGACCCTCTCATAAGATAGTCGCTGCACCTAAACGGGAGGCACATTTAAGCTGTACCCACCAGCAGGACAACAAGTGTTAAGAAACCAATAAGGTACTGACCACTTGCCCTACAGGCGATAAGATTCAAGACCCTCTCATAAGATAGTCGCTGCACCTAAACGGGAGGCACAGTTAAGCTGTACCCACCAGCAGGATAACAAGTGTTAAGAAACCAATAAGGTACTGACCACTTGCCCTACAGGCGATAAGATTCAAGACCCTCTCATAAGATAGTCGCTGCACCTAAACGGGAGGCACAGTTAAGCTGTACCCACCAGCAGGACAACAAGTGTTAAGAAACCAATAAGGTTAATAACTCTGTAAAAGTTATACACTGAACAAAGTCTAACTAAAACTGTAAAGACTAGCGTACTGGGTTCAGTGCACGGCAGTAAACTACCCCTCCAAACTACAAATTATTAATATTCCCAGAATTAGTTCTTACAAACAGTATACTTTAGTGAGTGTACATCACTGGAGGCACAAGTTACCTTAATTTCAGCTTTTCTCAGGTGCCTTAGTCTGGAGCTGAATATACCCCACTCCGCTCACCCTCGCTGTGCTCGGGCTCGCTCCGCGCCCCACCCTGCCCCCATATCCCACCCGCCCCCAGTACATCTACATTTATACCTACATAACCACACCCCTTCCTCTCTCTCCAGCCACACAAAATCACCTGCAAGACTCCTCCCACTCCTCCTACCACTTCCTCCATCCAACCCTCTATATATCCTCTTACACTTAAATGCTCCATCACCCCATGAAAATGAAATCCACCACACCCAATACAACTAAACCAATGCTAAAAGTAATAATGCTTACCCTACCATTGTGTACCGTACTATACCTGCTAACTAAATATGAAGACCAGCCTTACTTAGGCTACTACTACCACAGATACCAAACTTATATCTCCCCATCGCTGAGAACTGCTACACAGTGTGTACTTAAACTAACTAGTCAATCACCACTGACAAACTATCACTACCTGTATAAACTCAAACCAAAGTACCCTAAATCCAAACAGGATTACAAACAACTATTTAAACTTATGAGACTATTAGACCTAATAGGAAAAAACATAACTAAAGATGGGGACATCCACCCCAACCCAGGCCCTATGTCAACACCAACCTTGAACAACCGACCACCTCCCAAAAACACATCCAACTCCCTCCAAATATATCACTTAAATATAAGAAGTCTAAATAATAAGATAAATAACTTACATGCGCTAATAGGAACGTACCTCCCAGAAATAATGTGCTTAACCGAAACCTGGTTAAAACCAGGGACCAAGGATAATGAGATTATCCCACCTGGCTATAATATACACAGAGCTGATCGACTAAACAAAAAGGGTGGTGGTATTGCTGTGCTCTACAAAAGCACACTAAATGTCACTATCAACCCCATACAGATACCCCAGATCTCCAACGCTGAAGTACTAGCACTAAAAGTAGAACTAAATATGGGAAAAAAATTAATCTAATCATGACCTATATCCCCCCCCGGGAAAAACGCTGAAACAATTGAAAACCTTCTCAGCTGGCTATCAAACAATTACCCTCAAGAAACCATTATCCTAGGTGATGTTAACTTGGACTGGAACCAATGTTCCTCCGAGTTAAACTCCACTGCAATAAATCTCCATGGATTCCAACAGACCATATCCTCCCCTACCAGAATAGGTAATAACAAACAAAAAGAGAGTATCCTGGACTGGATCCTAATAAACAGTCAACACCATACCTATGTATCAGGGACCCTTCCAAATGAACTTAGTGATCACCTCATTACCTACCTAAAGAAGAACAAGATAACATACTCGAATCAGCCCATGTACAGGTTGGTTAGAAATAGGAAACACTTTGACCTCACAAAATTTCAGACAGAACTTAAATCCTACAACTGGGCATCCCTCAAGCACCTTCCCCTGGAGGAGGCAGTATTAAATTTTAATACTACATTTCTCACAATACTTGAGTCTCACGCCCCAAAAAGACTAATTAGAATTAAAACAATTATAGCACCCTGGCTAACAAAAGAAACCAAATTCCTAATTAAACTAAGAAACAAAACCTGGGATATATGGCGTACAACCAAGTCCCCCCTAGACCGCATTAAATTTCAACAACAAAGAAATCTGACCAAAAAATCTATAACCCTAGATAAAAAAAACTACTATAGTCAACTACAGTACAAACACCAAAACAATCTCCAAAAATTCTGGGCCAATTTAAATAATCTACTCCATCCAGGTAAAAGCTCTACCCCTACCCCAGAAAAACTATCAGATAAAATCCCAGAGGAAGTAGCCAATTCCTTTAATACCTTCTTCACGGACACTATACAATCCCTAGCCAACCAGCTATCAACTACAAACCCCCAGATAACAGAGATCACCCCAAAGTCCATACCCACCTTTAAATTTCATCCTGTCCCCACTGCCTATATATGCTCACTACTGAAGAAACTAAAACCAACTACTCTCTCCGCTGACCTTCTCCCAGCCGAATACTTACAAAAAGCTGCTGATGTTATAGCTTACCCCATCTCGATACTCATCAATCGTACCTTAGTCGAAGCCAAAATCCCCTCAATATGGAAAATATCCTATGTAATACCACTCCATAAAGGAGGCTCATCGACAGAACTGTCAAATTACAGGCCCATAGCTATATTGACACCATTAGCAAAAATCATGGAAAAATGTGTACATAGACAGCTTCTTTACTATCTTATCCAGAACAAACTACTTACCAGCTCTCAACATGGCTTTAGACCACACCATAGTACAACCACTGCCCTTCTCTCTTTTACTGACACTATTAACCACAACCGTAATAAGAAAAAAGTATTGTCAGCTCTCTTTCTGGACCTATCAAAGGCCTTTGATATGGTGAACCATCAACTACTTCATAATACCCTAAAAAGTCTCCATTTAGACAACCAAACTCTAGAGTGGTTTCAAGCCTAGCTCTCAGAGAGACAGCAAGCTGTACTCTGGCAAAACAGGCTGTCTAGCCTCCTATCTAATACCATAGGGGTTCCTCAAGGTTCCATATTGGGACCTCTTCTCTTTTCTGTCTTCATAAATGACCTCCACAAAGCCATCCCAGAAGCCACCTGCATTCAATATGCCGATGACTCCACATTAGTATGTTCTGACCCCTCTCCAGTTAATTTGTTATCAAAAACACAACACTGTTTCATGACAGTAGAGAATTGGTTAATGGGACGTCAACTTATTCTCAATCCAAACAAAACCAAACTGCTAATCTTCTACCCCACTCATAAGATCACACCCACACCCTTTTCTATTCAATCCAAAAATGGGACAACTATCTCCCCAGACTCCTACACTAAACTACTGGGAGTTACCATTGACAACAAACTTAGATACGATATCCATATCAATCAGACTATTAAAACCGTTAATAAAAAAATAGGGTCGCTCTATCGAATAAAATCCTTTCTTACTCCAATAGCAAAAATGGCCATTGCCCGCTCCCATCTCCTCTCTACCCTCCTATATGCCTCCCCTATTCTTACAAATCTTAACGCAACTGAAGTAAACAAACTAACATGTTCTTATAATCATATAGCCAGATTTGCAACCGGTATGCCCTACAGAACCCATCATTGTAGTAACCTACAAGGCCTGGGTTGGATTGAATTCCCTAAACTTCTCCAGCAGAACCAACTCATAATAGCATTTAAAATTCTTAACCAATCTGACAAAACCCCTGCACTGAAAAACGTAATCCAACCTTACAACAATCTCAACAGTTTATGCTCCTCAAACAAGCTACTAGCTCAAACAGTGAAATCGAACAATGCAGGAGGTGATGCTCTCTTTGCCAATGCAATCGGAAAAATATGGAACTCCCTTCCACCCAGCCTCACCACCATTCCCTCCATTAAACTTTTCAAAAAGGGGTTAAACCACCATTTCAAAACACATTGGCTTTGCCAATGCAGAAGTCCAGACTGACTCCATCTAAACCAGCATTTTTTCTTTGTCCTTACTATGTCTAACCTATTTAACCTCTACCTCCCTCGTATCTGTTTCCCCTTTCTCCCCCTCTATTGTAAATCTCTAGACCCTACTTCCTTCACTAATTACCCTTTAAAAACTATCAAATGGGTCAATCTAAAAGGAGAAAAGAATGCTATACCATGTGTATGTAACATTTTTTTAATATTTTAATATTTTTTTTTATATATCTTGGAGTAATTGTACTGTAATACATGACAATGTCTCCTTTTTGTGTAAACATCCTAAGGAGAACTAACTGTATTCTGTTCAACATCTTTTTTCCTATTTGTTAATGTTGGAGCTTTTCTCCCCGGGCCTCCGCTGAAAATGGACATGTATCCAGTCGGACCTTCCCGGTCAACAAATGTAAAATAAAATAAATAAATAAATAAATAAATTGTTGAGGCTAATAAGGGAGTTTTTCCAGTCTTGGGACTTCACCTTTTTCTGCAACAGTTTCTTCCTTCTGTCGTAGAGTTTGTTAATGGCAGGGGACCATCAGACTGGCTTCCTTTTTTTGAAGGAGAGCATCTTGGTTCTGTTGGGTATGGCTAATTCCATGCATTTATGTATGTGTTCGTACAGTAAATTGGTGTATGATTTGGCGGTCATGCACCTATTTTCCATTTGCATGGGTGCCGTGAAGTTAGCTACCTCTGTTTTTAGGAGCACAAAGTCAGCTTTGGAGACATTTTTCATGGTGGTTACCTTTGCTGGTGGTGTGGGTGAGGTGGGGATTTCTATGGTAATTAGTTTGTGGTCAAATTTAACCAGGGAGGAATTGACTATTGGTGTTGAGCAATGGTTGCCCATGTTAGTAATAACCAGGACAAGGATGTTGTTTCCTCTAGTGGGGGTAAGAATGAGCTGGTCAAAATCATCACTGCCAAGACTTGAACCCAGGACCCTGTGCCCTACAATCACAGCAACGTACCTCTACGCCATCTGAACTGTAGAAAAGCAGTAGTCTCAAGTGTCAAACCCATGACCTTGAACACTATAGTCAGAGGAATTTACCACTACACCATCTGAGCGAAAGCCGACTCTGGTGGGACTCAAACCCACAACCTTTGAATGTCTTTTACTAGAAGTCCAATGTGTTATCCATTGCGCCACAGAGTGCATAACCCAAGTGTTTCCCCAACCTGAACAGACCAGGCCACCTTCCAGTGCAGTAGAAGGAAAATCCACTGAACTCTTGATGTAAAAACAAGTGCTTGCTAGAGTGTCAAAATACACTACTTTATCCAACAGCTAGCTAGATACTGAATTCAGAGCAAGTAAATCAGTAGAACAGACAACCAGAGGCAAAATGCACTTTTTCAATATAAGCACAAGAAAAGGCAAATAATGCAATATATCAACATCAGTGTAGAACAAAAATTCAATGTATATTTAAGTATCACTCAAAAGACAATTAACCAATGAAAAAACATAAAATGTGCAGCGTAGATAATTTAAGAGTCTTATCAATCACACAGAACAAAAACACCAGTCTAAGCAGATTTCTTAAAAACAGAAAACAAAACGGGGCAGATAAAACTAAAAGCATCTCCTTTAGTCACAGACTGAAAAATTCTGGTTTACTTTCCTCACTCAGCAGGGAATCACTAGCAGTGATTTAGTTTATGCAGGCTTGAAATCGCATATGCTTACACCAAATATCAAAGATTTAAATGAAAGTTCAACCCGAACGCAAGGAATATTAGACAGCATCTGTGGACACAAGACAGCAGGGAAGAAGACAGGCATTAATGGAGGTCTAGAGTGGATAATTACATTTTGATGGGGGAGGGGTCTGTAAGATTAACACCTAGAACTGAAAGGTTAAAAAATAAAACTCCAGGTGCCTTCCTTTACTAGAAAAGAAGGCCGTTGCTTGTTGAGAAGGAAGAATAAGCTAATGTGATGACAAATCCGACAGTACCAAACTCAGTTGCTTTCCCTAATCCTTTGGGAGTGGAGGAATCCCATACTGAAATGGAAGGGATGCCCACTGCAGTTTGAAGTCATGTTTCATTATTTTCAGTACCTAAGAATCTATTAGGTCTCTAGAAATGCAAAGAGTGAGAAAATCTTTCTGTCAGCTTGGGAAGATGGCTGGGTGGGGAGAACAGACGAGAGGTTTAAAGGTAGTCAGGCCACATCCCATGGTGTTTCAGCTTCTATAAGCCCTTAAGCCACTCCGCCCCACAACCCAACATTTTGGTCAAAGGAGACTTCCCTGTGAGAAACAGATATCATTTGTATGACCTGCTTGAGCTTTTCAATGCTCAGATTACCTCAGACAAAATCTCATGTCATATTCATGCAAGCTATGATCCAAGAAAACCAAAATATATACTTGAATGTACTGAAAATACCAAACTTCTGAGCAACTACCACAGTCTAAATTGGGAATCGTGCAGGCTCAGAGAGTCCAGAACTTTGTGAATGCAAACACCTTGGACCAGGCAGTCCATATACCTACTTGGGGTGAAAGCATTCTTGACCTGGTAATACAAACATGGCAGAAAGTTGCACTGTCTTTACTGTAATGTTCTTGCTAATCATGTCAGAACATAAAGCAGTTTCCTTTGAAATAAAGGTAAAACCAGGGACACTAGCTACCCCTGGAACTTTTAGGAATCATTCTAGGACAAACCTCCTACTACCAAGTGAAATCTTGACCCTGAGAACACCGCTGCCTACACAGAATCATTTACAGTAATCTTGTATAATCATGTTAACAGCTGCAGAGAGACAGCTCTACCTACCCAGATTAAGCACGGGTTAAACTCGAAAAACAAGTTGGTGGAATCCTATCAATAGGTTGTACTGCAAAAGACATGAATTCATGACAAAAATGAATAGGTGCATTGACCAGCAAAGTAAAAAAATCCTTCATCAACCTAAAAAAAAAAAAAAGCAGGGCAAATCAGGTCTACAAAGCCAAGTTTGAGGTAAAAATTTGTCTCCCACGCCAGGGATGATCACCAAGGTTTCTTCCGCTGTGTCTGTAACCTCAACCCATACACACAGCTATGTACCAGCTTAATTGGAAATGGTGCCACCTATCCAAAGCAAAAATATGTAGCAAACCTCCTAGTCAAGAAATTTCCAGTTTTAACATTCTCCCCACCAGATGCCCCTCAGGAAATATCCACATCCATCACTCCATCACTAGAAATTTAGTCACAGCGTTCTCCAATGTCAAGAACACAGCATTAATGGTCTCAATAGCTCAGGATTTGCGCTAAATGAATGGAGGACTGCAGCAGTTATCCTGCTGCACAACAGCAGGCCATCCATTGACCCACGGGATTATTGACCCATAAGCCTTACAAGCTTGTTATGCAAAGTTATGAAGAGAGAATAATCATGGATATCCCAAATGGCATCAATAGCCTACAAACATCAGACCCAAATCAATTTGCATTTATCAAGGGCAACTCCTGCCTACTCAACCTAGTGGACTTCATCAAGGAAGTCCCCAAGGCAATGAACGAGGGAAAAATGGTGTATACTATCAACCTCAGCCTGGCCAAAGGCATTTGACAATGCCCCACTCAGGCACTGTAAATAAGCTCACTAAACTAGGTATAAACCCTTACGTCACCAGATAGCCAGCTGGCTTACAGCCATTATTCACCAAATTAGAACAGGAGAGTATACTCCATAGAAAGGCTAGTTACCATTGAGGTGCTGGGGCCCTCCTGTCAAAGGTCAAGACTAATGTCAAGGGCATCTGGCTAACCAAATTCAAAGATAATTGCAAAATGGATGCAGTCACTGAATTCCCCTACCAGCCCTAGACAAATTTCCTCCAAGGCAGCCTTACACACACTAATAACTGGTGTCAGAGTAATGGTCTAAAACTCATTGCCAAAAAAGTGCATCATAGTATCTTTCAGAAAGATGGCCACCCCAGCAAACTACTACCTACACTGATAATTCACACTCTATTACTACCAAATAACAACACAATTTATGAGAGATGCAACTACATCAAGCACCTAGTATCACTGTTCTCTCCCCCACAAGCAGTATATCTGGCACTGAGGTTAACAACATGAACACCACACCACAAACACCACCCACACCTACACAACACACCCCCACATATGCAGAGGTCCTCAACAAAAACATACCCAAACAAAAGAGATCTCCGAGGCAAAAACACACATGAACTCTGCTGCCTACCACACCACACATAGTCTGCACACCTGTATCTCACAGCCACTAAGGCCTAAACATAAACCCAACATATTAGTCATAGGTGACACCATTGTGAGACATACAGATGTGCCCCTCACCAAGCTGGATAAGGACAAAGTCAGTCAGTTGTTTGTCAGGTGCAAGAATCTGTCATATTACCCATGCACTCAAGTCTCAAAACAGGTACTGTTATGACACTGTCACAGTCCATGTTGGCGTGAATAACTTGAGGAGCACTTCCCTGGACTATATGAAGAGAGACACGATCAAGCATGCTAAATATGTGTCCCAGGCAGGTATGTTCCCAGCCTTAAGCAGCATTCAACCGTCACCCAAAATGATGCCTCAATACAAACAGAAAATGACTGACCAACAATTGGCTTAGTTTCTGGTCTCATTCCAAGGGGATCCAGTACCTGATAGCCTGGGATGGCATATACTGACAAACCACGATGCTTTGCCAGAGATGGCCTGCATCTGTCTCCCCTGGGCTTCATGCTCCGGGCAAAGGCTCTTGCCTCCCCCATAGTGCCTTTCTTAGGCAATGCCATGAGGGCAAAACTAGCAACATTAAAATTTCATCAAAATGTAAATTAAAGGTCATGATAGTAAACGCTAGTAGTCTAAACATGAAACTGCACTTATTGCATGCATTCTTAACCCTGGAAGTTGCTGACATTTGTGCAGTCAGAGAAATCTGGTTCAAAGCTGCAGAGAGCACCCTAGCCATATCAGGTTACTCATCCTATCATAAATTGAGACCCCGAACTTTGGGCAGCAAAGCAAAAGGAAGTGGAGTTGCAATATATATATATATATATATATATATATATATATATATATTTATAATCTCCAGGCTGGTCAAACAGTATGACACACAAGAAACACTCCAGGTGCAGTTACAAATGACAAGACCCCTATTCAAATCATACCTAGCTATAGGCCTCTAACTTTGACTCAAGATGCCCACTCCACCTATCTGGACCTCTTCGAATCTATCAAGATTCAACTCTTTACCCTGATCCTGGGTGATTAACTATCCAACCACAGACTGGAAGAAATACTCATGCCAAAACACAAATACCCAGAGATTTCTTCATTTTGTCAAAGCAAATGCCTTGGACCAGTTGGTTGACACCCCCACAAGAGGTGAAAATATCTTGGACTTGGTATTAACCAACATGACTAACCACTGCAGCATCCCTACAGTGTCATCATCCCTGGTAAGATCCAACCACAAAGCAGTCAACTTTCAAAGTCACCATTTCCCCCAACCCCCCTAGCCAGGGTCAAACAAAAAAAACTTCTCCAAAGCTGATACAACCTCCTCAGGGAAGGTATAAACAGCTTCACAGCCCCCTCCCCATTCACAGGAGCTGGTACATATGTCCAAACCTACAGCAAAGTACTATATGAGCATTTATATAGTTGCATGGAATCAGTAATACCCAACAAGATGAAATTGTCCTCCTCAAGGAAGAGTAAACCTGTCTGGTGGACAACTACAATAAAAAACTCTGTAATTAAAGGAAAAAATTGCTGTCTAGGCCCAAGAAGGAGCAGGTGCCTAAATGTAAGTAATCGCTCCTTAGCCTGAACAAGTAAATAAGAGCACTAGTGAAATCCTCCAAAGCAAACTTAAAAGTCCACACTGGCCACATCTACTAAAGACAATCATAAGGCCTTCTTCACATGTCTGCAATCTCAAGGGGAAGCACTCATATCTGCTCAGAACTGGCGGTCAAGGACACCACATACACAAATGCTGTAGAGATAGCCAACCTGCTGGCAGACAGGTTCAGTGAAAACTTCTCCCCTCTGTTCCCCTATCAGTAAAACAGGACAACCCCAGTACCTGCCCCTCCCCTTATCACTAGGGAGCAAGTCATCATTCCCCTCTCGAAAGCAAAAAATATAGCCTCCATGGGACCCAATAACGTCCCTGGCTGCATCCTATATGAACTCAGGCAGAAACTTCAGCACCATCAGGCACCCTATTCAACCAAAGCCTGAGTATTGGACTCATCCCAGCCAAGTGGAGGACAGCCACTGTCATCCCCTTGCACAAAGGTGGAGCATCTACCAATCCAAGAAATTACATATCCATCAGCCTAAGTAGCCTGAACTGCAAGGCCATGGAGCGGATTATCATGGACCTCATTAACAAGGACATTGGCAACCTCCAGACATGCAATCTCACAGTTTGATTTCATCAAGAGGAGGTCATGCCTGTTAAATTTGGTCGACTTCCTTGAGACAGTCACCAAGACCATGGAGGAGGGGAAGATGGTGCACACAGCCTACCTTGACATGGCCAAAGCCTGCGATACTATTCCCCACACAGGTAAAATAAATAAACTCTCTCAACTAGGCATTAACACATATGTTAACAGATGGGTAGCAAACTGACTCACTGACAGAACCCACCTAGTCAAAATAGGGGAAGCCACCTTAAGCAGTAGACCTGTAACAAGCTGTGTACCCCAGGGATCGGTGTTGGGACCTCTGCTGTTTGGGAAATACTTTTCTGAGGTGCAGGCCAAAACCAGTGGGATATGGCTGACCAAGCTTGCAGATGACTGCAAGCTGGGTGCTGTCATCAATTCCCCTTTATTTGTTAACATCCAATCTAGTATAGAATGCCTATTTGTGGTTTTATCTAATTTGGATGTCTGGATTAATTGGGAGAAGCCATGCAGGTTTAGGGAGTTTAAGGGGAATTCTGTGTTGCAGGTTGGCCAGTCAATATTAAGATCATCTATTATGATGGTTTCTTGATGAATGTTTAGGGTTGTCCAATGGAGAATGTCTTCTGTTGTAGTTAGGTTACCACCTGGGAGAATATATATTCCTATAATGGATATTTATTGGAATTTATTTTGAGTTTAGTAAATATGTTTTTTGTGTTGTTGAATTTTAGGATGTTAAGGTGAAGAAGTGCTGCCTGTAAATTATTTTTATAGATAATGGCTATTCCACCTCCCCATTTGTTTATTTTGTCAAGCCTGTGTATATTATACATGGGGAAGAATTTCATTATTTATTTCTGGTTTTAGCCAGGTTTCAGTTAGTACCGTTATGTCTGGAGAGCAGTGTGCAAGGCTGGCATGGAATTCATGTATCTTATTTGCTATGCTTTTGAGATTCATGTTAAGGAGGAACAGATTTGTTCTTTTAGACGCAGTAACTGTTACTAAGTGGAGGTGTACTGCAGGGAAGGTTATGCATGTTTTGTTGTTTGATACTGGGGCCTGGATTTGGATGAATGTCACTGCTCAGTTTGAGATGAGATACTAAATGTGAGAGGGATTCTAACCATTTTATCCTTAATATGTTGTACCTTGGGATGGTTTTGGTTGTGGTGTATAGGTTTGAGTTTGAAAACAAACCCATTTTCAGCAGAGACCTGAGGGATATGTGAAGTAATTGATGGAAAAGTGGGGTCTATGGAGAAATAATAGTGTAACTGGTCATGGTGTCAAAAGTGGGTGTGGAATAGTGGTGCAAGTTTAGATACACTAGGGGTTGGTGGTTGGGAATTGGGGGTAGTGTAGGGGAACAGAGTGAGCCCAAGTGGAGTGAGATGCACCTGGCCGAAGTCATGCAATGCTGTCTGCTTTGTTACAAAAAACTATCTGTCAGTAAGTGAACACAGAAGGTCAGTGCTAAGAGTCTCTGATTGCACTTAACTGTATAGTTGAAGGAGTTAGGTTGGGTACATGGACATTGGTTTTACCACTTGTAAATAAGACTGCTTATTAATGTGGTTCATAGCATTCCTGTGCTGGGATACCACTATTTATTTTATTGATAGACACTTACAATCCTGATGGGTTGAGACAGGAGATCTACTGGAGTTTGATCATCCTTTATCATGGTTGCTCTTGAGATTTTAGGGACTCATGGCATCATTGATTGTAATTGTGCAATGTACTCATCACCTTATGAGAATCCTGCAATGACGACTCAAGTCACAGTGGTCTCAGAAGTATGATTCCCTGTCTCAACCCATCGGAACTCATCTAAATTGGTGGTCTCATTCTCCACTCATATCTGCAGGCCCTTTACAGGTCATCTCCCCTATAGTAACTGTATCCACTGACGCATCCTCTCTCAGGTGTGTGTGGGGGCATTGTGAAGAGAGAATGGGCCAAGGTTTTTGGTCAGACTCAGAGGCTTGTCTTCATAAAAAAGTTCTAGAAATGTGGGCTTTTCTCCTTGTGTTGCAGGAATTACAGGACTGTCTTCCTATAGGAGAGATAAACCTACAGATGGACAATATAATAGTTTATACATACAAAAATAAGGGAGATCCATATCATATCCATTTTGTCGTTAGGCCATGAGAGTATGGCAGTGGGTGATGGCCTCTCACTGATGGCCTTACTGCAACACATAATAATCAGTAATATAAGGGGAAGGCCTGGCAGAAACCTTATAAGTGATCCCTGAAACCAGCAATTGCAGAGATTTTGAATAAATGGGGCGCACATTGATGAGAATTAAGACCAACATTTCACAGCCTATACATCTTTCAGTGTTTTTCCTGAGCTACCAAAACAAAAGAAAATACATTTTACATACATTGAATGTACCCAGGCAGCTTCATTTCTACCTTTACAGAACAACTCTCTTCAGAAAAAAATGAACAATTGTTTGTATCCTTTGCACAAAACAAATTGGGCAGGAAGGGTCTAAGATTTCTTTGTTTAAATGGTTTTCTGATTGTATTTTTTTCATCTACACTTCTCAAAATAAATCCTTGCCCTACAAGCACAAAGCTCACTCTACTAGAGCCATGGCAACCTCAACAGCCTTTTTCAGGTATCTGTCCTTGGATGACATTTGTCAGGTATTACACGTTTGTGTGTATTTCCAGAGTCAGAGCTTCCTTTGGGGCTTCCTTTCTGAAGGGTTCCCTGTCTTGAGGTCACACAGGAGTCTGAAGGACTTTTTTCCTAGATCTAAGACAGTAAAACTGTAAGGCTTAGGTTTAAGTGTCAAACTCGATCTGAGCTAGTCAGGGAGGAGTGGGGCATTGTGGGTACAGTTTTATGAAGGGCTCAAGTCTGCAGCACTAAATCAGCTGGGTCAGATCCAAGCAGGCTCCAGGACCCATATATCATAAAGGATGGACTGGGATGAGCATTTACCTTTTATTTTTGTTTGTATGGATCACATTAGCAGTGATCTGCCTTACCCTTTAGGCTATCCAGTACTCCAGAAGTTTCACAGAGTGTCTAGCTGCTGTCATAACTGACTGCAGAATGCAGGGTATTAACATTTTTCCTTATTAAGACTTCTTGCAAAGGGAAGGATTCCAAGAAAACATTTAGAATTGTCTTTTCTGACTCATCTCACAGGATTGCTTCTTCTGAGGTGCCTGTTCAGTACAAAGAGCTTTTCTTCCACAGAAAAACGCACATCTATATTTAGTTCTTTTTCTGGAGTTTTCTAGACAGACTTCCATCTCAGCAAGGGGAATTCCTCAGGATTCTGGGTCTCATGACACCTCTTGAAAGACTCCATGTAAGAAAGATACAGTGGTATCCAAAATCTCCATAGTCTCAGCATCAACATTTATTGACTTTTTAAACTCCAGTTCTAGGATTTGTATAAATGAGAATGTGGTGGAGACACCAAATTTCTCAAAGTCCAGGTGTCCCATTCTCCCTGGTCACCACAGAAGCCTCAGACATTGCATGGGGAGCAGTATCAATGAGCATAAACATGCAGGATCTTGAAACAGAAAAGACAGACCAAATCTCATCAGCATAGAAGAAAATGCTCACAAATCTCTTAATCATTTGCAGTCCCCAGCACCACTTCAAGTGTCTATAAACAACATCTTAGCACCTCTTCAGCTATTCAAAGACAACAACATGGTGATGTACATGAACAAGCCAGGGCCAGATGTTGCACCTTGTGCAGACTAGCCATGTTAACACAGAATATAGCTTTATAGCAGTCTTACTCTATAGGCATTTTGCATATCATTAGAACAAAACTGTGACAGTGCAAGCATAGCAGGACCTGGACAGACCCTCAAGAATGGAAAACAAATCAGGGAGTCTTCCAAGATATGATCCATCAGTGGAAAACACCTCAAGTAGATATTTTTTGCTTCCTGTCTAAAGAATATAATGGCAAAGATTTTGTTCCATGACTCCATGCAATAAGGCCTGAAAGACAAAAGCCTTTTCTTCTCCATGGACATGAATGTACCTGTGTGTTTTTCCACCCTTTCCATTGATTTCCAGGGTACTTCTGAAGATTCAGAAAGATTCTGCAAAGATCATTGTGTGACTCCCTTCTGGCCCAGCTCTCGAGCTTTACTGTGGTTTCTTGTCAGTTAAGTAAACTAATTATCTTTATATGTTTATCCTTGCCTTTTCTTCATATACCTTTTATATTCCTCCCTTATCCTACATGTTATCAGTGTAATTTTACTTTACCATTGTTGGTAATTTATTTTTCCATTTTAAGATATCCTTGTGGTAACCTCTCTAATTACCATCATTGGTAGTTTTTTCTTCTCTTTCTTCTGATTTTTTTCCAAAAAAAAAAAAAGTTTCTTTTTGTTATTCTTAGTGCTATATTTTCTCAGGATGGCTGAAAAGCCTTCAGGTTTCAAAAAATATAAGGATTGCGGGCATACGATCCCTCTTTTTGATGCACATGATTTGTGTGTATGCTGTTTAGGCCCTGCTCATCTAAAAGTATTGTGCGACATTTGTAAAGCTTTCAATCCATGGGCCTTATTAAACCATAAGAATAAACTTATTCTGAAAGGTCTTCTGCTTGGAACCTTCTTGGAATAGCTCAAGCCTCCAAATTAGACAAAAAGGAACCCAGGAAGTGGTCATCAGACCTTTCTGGATCTTCCACTCTGTCTTCTGATCCTACCAGGGAGTCAGCCTATAAAGTGCTAAAACAGTCAAATCAGAAAACTAAATCTTTGGATGCATCTGCCTCAGATGCCAGATCTGTTTCCTTGGGTTTGATACCTTCATATCTGAAACCACTCCCTCAGATCTGGTATGCATTATCTCTGGACCATGGTCTTTCCAGGCTGCCATCACCTTTTTTTTTTAGAGACACCACCATTCTAAGTCCTGTTCAATGGCCTCTTTTTCCCATTCTTCCAAGAGCCTGACAGAAGCAGATGTGGATAGAATTATGTTTTTCTCAGCACAGATTCAGGTGGGAGTTCTCTCAGCTCCTACCCCTTTTTGTCCGTAGACCTTTACCAGTGCCACTCCACCAATCTTGCTCCTTCTCCAATCGGATCCTTGGCTATGAAGCCCTTGTATCTGAGTGTTCTTGGGGCCATCTGTTTTGAATTTGAAGATTGTTGCATCTTCGGCTCTGATACATTCTCTCAGTGCACCAGCCCTGAGTGCGTCTGACTCTGAGCTATAGTGTTATTATCTGATGTGAGGTTCTAGATTCGACTTTGAAGTTGTCAGGAGCCAGTTCTTCCCTTCAGAGCCTTGGCATTGGACAGCTCAGCTTCAACCCCTGACTCAGGTGGCTGCCTTTGGATAAGAGGGAGTTGATGGTCCAGAAGCATGTCTTCTAGGCTTCATTGGCCTCCTTCTCCCAGAGTGTTCTGTCTTTGAGGTGGTGGAAAGAGTGATCTCTGTTTCTACAGGATGGACAATTCCATGGGCGTGGAAAGAACCCGACACTGCTGAGCCAGTCCCCAAGAGACCAGACAGGATCCTGGCACCAATTAGAGGAAGAAAACTTTGGAGCAAAGGAATACCAGTAGATGCCATGGTCACAGCATCAGTCACAAAGAAGGAACTTGCGGAACAGAGTTCATCTTATCCCCCTACAGGGATTACAGGGTGTTGGACAGATTTGGGAAGTGTGTATATTCTTCAGTGACCTTGGCACTCAGGTTGCTGAATTATTTGGCACACTTTACCAGACCTCAGAGGGACTTGATTTAAAGAACTTTCCAAATCCCTCTCTGGGACCATTACTTCAGAGGCACAAAGCAATGTTGCCTTACAGTTGGCTACCTTACAATTAATCTCAAATTCATCCATGAGATAGATTTTATATGCAGATGAAGGTACCTCAAGGGTGGGGAGGTTCAGACACTTCCATTAGGATACATGCCTGGATTTTTCAAACTTCCTAGCTAGGGGTGACCACTTTGTTCCCTTCCCTGTGCAGGTTATGCGACAGTGCTGTTTGACTCACCTCATGTACTCCACTCCTGAAGGTCTCTCCCAGCCTGTAGAATATCTGGACTTCCTCCTGCAAATCCTCTGACGTTTTTTCCTGGATTTTCTGGCTACTAGACTGGGCCACATAAAACAAAAAGGAACTTCTATGAGGACTCACATATTTGTAAATTTGTGAGTGTATGTTACCTTACTCTAGATTCAATTTCCTAAGACTCCGTCTGTTTGTTAGACTGCCCTTCCATGTGTGTGTGAATCAGCAGCCTACCGCAGACCATTAAGCACCCCCCCCCCCCGTATTTGATTTTGTGTCTCTGAACTCCATCTAGTATAAACATTAAGAGACTTGACCATTTTCCCACCTATTTTCCCTATTTCCACTAGGTGGCAGCATCTACCAGCCCATAGCCCAAATAATTTTAAAACCCTTATGCCCAATATTATCTCCATTTGCCTACAAACTAACAATATTTCTCAAATCCCACTCCACACTCTCCAAACCTGTTAGGAATCACCCCCTTCCTACATTAAACAAACTTAGGAATAAAACTCCCCTTACATTTCTTACATACTGTAACTCTATTCTTAAAGTCCTGCTTTGTATAACCTACTTACCTCAACCCTGAACATCAGTGGCTGATATTTTTCAGCTGGTTGCTCTCACCCTGCTGCTCTCTTCCTCCCAGATCCCCCCCCCCCCACTGTTCCCCTCTTGAATCCCATTCATGCCCTTCTGTTTGTATCCCTTCCCCCTCAGTAATTCCCCTCCCCTAAGTTTACATCTAGATGCCACGAACCAGTGGCGCCATTTTCAAACTTCCTAGCTGGGGGTGACCACTTTGTTCCCTTCCCTGTGCAGGTTACGTGGCAGCCTCGTAATTCTGAACATTAAATTAATGCATTACAGTTGCTGTTGAATAGACTTGTATAATAACTGCTATTACTGCTACACTCATAACATTGTATGTACTTCGGAATGTTTTTACATTTTCTGTATGTGCTTTAGAGTGAGTTAGACTGCTTTCTCGTCTTTTTATTTGGTGCTGTGAAAGACATCTGTTTCTGGCGCACATATTCTCGCTTCAGCTCTGTGTTTACAATACCCTGAGAGTACTGAAAGATACTTACTTCTCTGCGCTTAATGCAGTCTCAGCACTCGCATTGCTAGTGACTCAATCCATCAGGCATTGTTTGAAAGTAACCCAAAGCCTGCCTTAGTTTTTTTCTTTTTACTATGTACCCCATGAGTGCTGAAAATGACCTACTTCTCTGTGCTTAATGCAGTCTCAACACTCTCATTGCTAGGAACACCATCTAACAGGCGTTGTTAGAAAGTAAACCAAAGCATGCCACATTTATCTTGTTTATACGTACCCAGTGAGTGCTGAGTGGCTTTCTCCTCTCTGCATTCAACGCAGTTTCAACACCCACCTCTCTAAGTACACCATCCAGCAGACATTATTAAAACATAGACCTATGCCAGCTTTTATTTTTTGTAATATGAAGGTGTCTGCTGAGAGACTTTCCCATCTCTACAATTAAAGCAGTTGCAACTCCTGCCTCACTATTGTGCGCTATCCAAAAGGCATGGACTGAATCTAAACCATAGCCTGCTTTATGTTTCTATGAATGCCATGCAGTAGGTGTTGATAAAGACTTCGCCAAAGTCTGCTTTATGTTTTCTCATGGGGTCAGTCAATTTTAGGGATGCTGAGTGATGTCTACTACTGTGCACTTAACGCTGTTTCAGTAGTCCACTCATTAAACACGCCAATCTCTAGGCGTTAATAGCTATACATCTCCAGCCTGCTTTCTCTTGTATCCACATAGTGTGACACACATGGAATCAGTGTTTTTGCTCTAGATTTACTAAAGGACCTTATATTGCGGCATGTGTGAGTATGCCAACTAAGGGGCCACAGATAACTGCCTGGTATTTCTGTTGTTTTTTAAAATCTCTGCATGGTGTTAATTGGGTTACCTGAAAAGCTGTGCTTATATCTTTGAAAATATTTAGCTGTGCTAAAGACTTCTTTACAGTTTACAGTTATATACTATGTATTTTAGTTGTATTGTCTGCCTGAACTAGTACTGTTCTTGTGTTTCTACTAATATCACCCCCCCCCCCACTCTACAAATGAGCTGAGTTATTGCATTTGACTGGGGCTTATGTGAATTATTAGCAGTGTAACGTAAGACTTGGTAAACTGTATCTTACTTTGCCTTCTCCAGTACTGTCCTACAGCTGTACTTGCTGACGTCTCCATTCTTCCTCTTACTCTACCTCTTCCTCATTATATACTCCATTCCAAATCTATTCCACACATTGTTCTACTTACTATATATTACTTAATAATCTCATCTACTGATTATTACTCATTTTCTTCCTCTATCTCCTTCTCTCGACCTGTATCTTTCACCTATCAAATGCCTAAACTACTATGTTTGTCCTCTCTTTTACAGTACTCCACTCCTGAAGGTCTCTCACAGCCTGTAGAATATCTGGACTTCCTCCTGCAAATCCTCTGATGTTTTTTTCTGGATTTTCTGGATACTAGCCTGGGCCACAAAAAGAACAAAATTGAACTTCTGTGAGGACTCCCATATTTGTAAATCTGTGAATGTATGTTACCTTACTCTAGATTCAATTTTCTAAGACTCCGTCTGTTTGTTAGACTGCCCTTTCATGTGTGTGAAGCAGCAGCCTATAGCAGACCATTAAGCACCCCCCCCGTATTATTTGATTTTGTGACTCTGAACTCCATCTAGTATAAACGTTGAGACTTGACCATTTTTCCCACCTACTATTTTCCCTATTTCCACTAGGAGGCAGCATCTACAAGCCCATATCCCATATAATTTTAAATCTCTAGTGCCCAATATTATCTCCACTTGCCTACAAACTAACAAACCTTCTCAAATCCCACTCCACACTCTCCAAACCTGTTAGGAATCACCCTCTCCCTACATTAAACAAAGTTAGGAATAAAACTCCCCTTACATTTCTTACATACTGTAACTCTATTCTTTCATAAAGTCCTGCTTTGTATAATCTACTTACCTCAACCCTGAACAGCAGTGGCTGATACTTTTTCAGCTAATTGCTCTATCCCACTCCGTTTGCCCTGCGGGCTTACTCCGCTCCCCTACCTTACCCCTAAATTCCACCCACCCCCAGTGCTCCTACATTTATTCTCCTCCTAACATCCCTCCCACTCAACATTTTCCCTCCACCCCACCTACCTCTCACTACCACACCCCTTCCCTTCTAAGTCCCTTAACCTCCTTTCTATTACATCCAACAGGCCCAACTATCATGCTCTCTCTTACTCCTAAAACCTTTATTTCGACATCCATCCTCATCCTTCTACTTCCTCTATAACATGCCACCTCCTATACTCACTAACATCTACTCCCTCCACCTCTTCCTCCCCACCTCCCCCACTCAACACACTTCCACAACATCTCAGCCTCTTTAATTCCCTCCCACCCTTCCCTCCTCTTCAAAGTAAAACTTCTCCCAATCTCTACTAAATGCTACAAGCCCAAACCTTTTCATTACCAGACACTTTTAACTAAGTACAAACCAAAACGACTTATTCCTTATCTCACTTACCTCTGCTTAGCCGGTGACATTCACCCAAATCCAGGACCACACTTCTCTCCTACTAACCACACTAGCTCCCACATTAATTCCACCAACAAATACCTCAAATTCCTCACCATCAACACCCAAAGCCTAAAAAAATAAAACAACCCACTTTCATGCCTGGCTCACTCACAACTCACCTGACATTGTAGTCATCTCTGAAACCTCACATAAGTGACTCTGAATTCCTCCCCCCCCCCCCAGATTTCAATCACTTCGATCTGACCACCTAAGCACTCGAGGTGGCGGTGTAGCATTAATCTACTCCAATCAGTTGTCCTTTACTCCATATCCTAATCCCATCCCTTCTTTCAATAATGCTGAACTTGTAGCAGGCCTTCTAAAAATTAGCAATCATAAAAGCATATGCTTTATTTCCTTCTATATTCCTCCCGGTAACAAAACCAACACCCTAGAAGACATCCTCTCCTGGGCCTCAAATATTAAACTGAAAACCTACATATTGGGTGATGTAAATATAGACTGGAACAAAATCAACAACCCTAACCCCACCATGTCAATCAATCTATTTAACTACACTGAACTTACTAACACCATCACTAGATCTAACAAAACTAACCCCCCAGGCTCCGTACTAGACTGGATCCTAGTATCTCATCCCAATAAAGTCATACAATCTGGTGTCATACCAGACCCATTAGGAGACCACCTCCCTGCCTTCACCCATCGAGCTTCCCTCACCTCCTCACACTCCCACCAGTTCATCCACACTCGGAACCTCTCTAACTTTAACCCTACTACTTTTTCTGATTCATTCAGGAATACCAATTGGAACCCCCTGAAAACTCTTCCATTAGACTAAGCCGTTGACTTTTTCAATTCAACTTTCTTAAATGTCCTTAACTCCCTAGCTCCAGTAAGAACAAAAACAGTAAAAACTAAGACCACCCCGTGGCTTACTAAAGACACCAAAAAGATTATGCTACAAAGAGATAAAACCTGGAAAACATACCTCCAAACTAAACAACTAGACATCTTACTTAAATACAAACAGCTAAGAAACCTTGCCAAAAAACAAGTTATCAAAGATAAAAAGTCCTACTACATCAAAATGCAAACAAATCATGCAAAAAACCACAAACTATTTTGGAACTCTATCAACTCCCTCCTTAGGCCAAGTACTAAAACAATCCCTGCCCTGACACCAGCAAATCTGGCCTTGAAATTGCCTCACTATTCAACACCTTCTTCACCACTTCTATTGCTGAGCCATCCAAGACCTTTACCAACAACAACCCTCAACCCCACCCCACCCAAACATCCTCTCCCTCCTCTCCCCCTACTTTTGAACTCAAACCCATCCCCACCTACCTAATAAAGAAACTATTCTCTAAACTAAAGCCTTGCTCCAATGCCCCAAACAAAATTTCCTCCTCCTTCTTAAAAATAGCCTCCGATGGTATTGCTCTCCCTATCAGCATCCTGATCAATAGATCCCTACTTGAATCCTATGTACCCAAACTATGGTGCTCTGCATATATTTTTCCACTTCACAAGCGTGGCAAAAACTGTAACATATCTAATTTCCGCCCCATAGCCATCCTTTCCCCTCAATCTAAACTCCTTGAAAAATGCATCCACCTTCAGCTCTTGCCATTCCTTACCAAACACCAGCTACTCTCTCCTACCCAACACGGCTTCCGCCCAGGACACAGTACTAACACCGCCCTTCTCTCCTTCTTACATAATGTCAGTTTAGCCCGTGACTCTGGTAATTTAGTTTCCTCAGTTTTGCTGGACTTATCTAAAGCTTCTGATATCATCTCCCACACCCACCTTCTAAATCATCTGTCTAATCTCAATCTCTCCCACAAAACTGGGTCTCCAGCAATCTTTCCGACAGGTCCCAGGCTGTCAAATAGGGCCAGGTCACCTCCACCTTCCGTCCTACCCCCACTGGAGTACCCCAAGGATCCATACTTGGCCCAGTGCTATTCAGCATCTTTATTAATGACTTTCACAAGGCCATACCCAATACTAAAATTGTGCAATATGCTGACTATTCTACTTTGATCTGCTGCGCCTCCAACTTAACAGATAGATCTCCAACTACTGACACAAACAGCCCTCTCAACTACCGAAAACTCATTAAATGCTCACAAAACTAAACTCCTTCTATCCTCTCCTTCTAAGTCCTCCCCTATTGATAACAATTCATTCCAAATAACCAGCCATAACAACTCCATTTTAGAGGTCATTCCCTCTGCCAAACGTCTTGGTGTAACCATTGATGAACACCTAAATTTTAATACTCACATCCAGCTAAACATAAAGAAAACCCACATAAAACTCTGCCTACTTTATAGAAACAACCACTTCCTCTCTCCTGCTACCAGACTAACTCTCACCACTACTTATCTCCTTCCCTCTCTACTGTATGGCGCCCCTCTGCTTACTAATTTATCCTCCTCAGTATCCTCCAAACTAGAAGTATGTTACAATAAAATCTCCATATTTGCTACCAAAGCCAAATCTTCCTCTCATCACTGTTCCTCCCTTCACTCATTAAACTGGCTTGAACTCCATAACCAACTTGACTTTCTCCAAGTCATGACTGCCTATAGACTACTATTCCAACCTGCCAAGTGCCCTGCACTATCCAATATCCTACAACCATATACTCCCCATAGAACACTTAGATCTACCCACCAAAACCTAATCACCATCCATAAACCCAAGAGCCCAGCTGGTCAACTTCTGCTTTCCTTCACATTAGCCAAAAAAATGGAATGCTCTTCCCTACACTCTTAGGACCTGCGACAACCTAGAAAACTTTAAAACTCTTCTTCATTCTCACCTTTACTCAAACAGGAAATGCTTTACTCAAACTCTTCACCCTATACCTCTCAAGGTCTCCTCCGCTTTTACTCCTGGCTAACCCCTAACCTAGCTAACCTGGCTCATTTGTATTTTGTATAAATAACTATACTGTAAAATCTAGCCACAAGGCCATTTGCCTGTCTTCTACACCTAAACAAAATTATAATTGTTTCTTTATGAATGCTACCTGTTTATTTGTCAGCAATGCAAAGTTTCTTAGTAATTATTCATGTAACTATGTATTGTTGGAGATTTTCTCCCTGGGCCTCCACTGAAAAGGGGTTCCCCAAGCCCAGTGGACCTCCCCGGTCATCAAACGAACAAATAAATAAATAAATGTGCCTGTGTGACTTTGCTGAGCTTTTCAAGTCCTCCATCAATGCTCCCTTTGATGGAAATTCAATGGATATTTGGTCATAAAATGAAAACACACTCTCCAGGTGTGAGCAAAATGGTAAGACCCTGTCTGCAGTGCATGCATGTTTTTCGACTCTTTCAAAGAACCTTCTCAAGGAATCAATGAGGTCCAAATTGTAGTTCAAAAAGTACCAAAGTCCTTTCCATGATCCATGTGGAGATAGATCTCCCAGGGGCAGAGGGGACATCTAATGGAAGACACCACCTGTGCAGCAAAGAAGACCCACAGAACCAGGGGTCCAGAGATACCTTCTCTGATAGATCCTACCAGCATTCCTGAAAGGACGCCCAATTGTCCACCTCAAGAGGCAGTCAGGGTTCACCTATCTCTGCACCAGAGAGCCTAGATAGACATTACAAAATATACAAGGGTGCAGAGGATTATTTCTAGAGGTGCAGAGGATTATTTCTAGAGGTTATACAACATTCTTTTTCCTACCCCCTGCCCTGTAACAGTAAACAAAATTCCCAATGTTCCACCCAGTCAGAAGGAAGCAGTAGCTCTAGAAATAAAAAAGCTGCTAGAAAAAACAATCATACAAGAGGCCCCCAAGACCAGAAAGAGTCTGGAACTTACTCAAGATTCTTTTTAGTGCCAAAGAAATCGGGGGACTGGAGACCATTTTTGATCTCAGCAATCTGAACAAATCACTTTAGTATACAAAGTTCCGGATGGTCATGGTTCAGTTCATTTTGCCCTTCCTGCACAAGAATTACTTGATATGCTTCTTCGTGATGTGTACTATTGCATAAAAATGAACAGACAATCCAGGAAAAATTTACTCGTCTGTCTGGGAGCCAGTCATTATCAATTCAGAGCATTGCTCTTTGGCCTGACCACAGCCCCCCAGGGTGTTCACTAAATGCATGGCAGTAGTAGCAGCTTACATGAGACTGAAGGGATTCTGAGTGTTTCTGTATTTGGATGATTGGCTCATAACCACTCCAACCAGGCATCTTCTGATAAAAGCACGAGAGTACATACTCCAGCTTTGCTGTCATCTAGAAATTACTATCAGTCTCAACAAATCTCAGCTATATCCATCTCAGACATTAGAGTTCAATGGGTTCTTGTTCAATACAGTATCAGTGATAGCCTCCCTTCCCTCATCAACAGTGCAAACTATTCGATTTCAAGCCAAAAAGATAATTAAAAATTCTTCTCTATCAGCTCAACTGATTCTACAAGTCTTGGGGTCAACGTCCTCTGCGACAGTCATAAAGTGAAAAGATACACTCTCCAGGTGTGAGCAAGATACCATATAAGAATTCTTCAGTGGACCCTAGCAACTCAGTGGTCCATGTTACACCAACCTATGCACACCCAGATCACAGTAACTCAAGCATGCAAAAACTACCTCTTGTGGCGGATTCTTTCACATCAGATATTACAAGGAAATCCATTCATTCTTCCTCAGACCAAAGCCATAATGATCAAGTATGCTTCCCAAATTGGGTTGGGGGCACTTCTTGGGAAGGACAGTCCAAGGCACATGGTCCCCCAGAGGCCAACATGCATATCAATGTCCTGGGAATGACAGAAGTACTCCTAGCATTGCAGGCCCTTCAAGCCTCTCTCTCTTCTGGAACTATTACGATACAGACAAACAATATGTCAGTGGTATGGTATATCAATAAACAAGGAGGAGTCAGATCTTACCCCTTGTGTCATGAAGCTCTCAGAGTGTGGCAATGGGCAATTTCATCCAACTGATTTCTGATAGCAGCGCACATTCTGGGGAAATCCAACATGATAGCAGACAAGTTAAGCAGGTCAGTTTTATTGCCTCATGAGTGGTCTCTCAACATGAAAGCTGCAGAAAAGATTTTCCATCATCAACCTTGCTACAATCTCTTTAACCTCCTGGGTGACTCTGCCTGCTGGTCCTTTGCCCTGATCCGCCCATTGGTGTAATCACTGAAAGGCACTGTGCTCCACGATTGGTCCCCCAGTGTCATCTACAGTATGCTTACCTCCCAACTCCTCTAATCCCCAAGTTTCTCCAGTTGGTTCCCCATCCTTTGGCCTCATCAAGTTCACTCTCCATGGATTCTGGATCCAATTCCAGACCTTCATTGTCACATGACATTTTAGGCCTAAAACTGACTGCATGTTTTTTCCACTTTCATTGATGGCCAGACAACCCAGTCTGTCCTCCTTTGTCTGTCATATTCAGTCTTCCCATAAAGCTTCTACTAGGAAGATTTACAGAAGTAAATGGAAAAGATTTCTTTTGGGGCACAGTAGAAAGACATTGACCCTTTCTCAACACCAGTACATAAAGTTCTCGAGTTTTTGGCTAGAGTTTTTATTTAATAAATGGGATAGAGCATTGACTATTAAAGTAAAACTAGCTGCCATTTCTAATTTTCATACAGGAATTAACAATTCCACCTTAGCTTCTTCAGAAATTTGTAAGGCCTTTACAAGGGGTACCTTTCTTCTGAGACCCCCTTTTAAAGATCCAACTCTGCCATGGGATTTTAATTTAGCTTTGCAAGCTTTTCACTCAATCTCCATTTGAACCAAAGTGTGAACTAAATGTTTTAACCCAGAAAACTATCATTTTGGTAGCTATAACCTCTGCTTGAAAAGTCTCTGAACTTCAAGCCTTGTCTTCTAAGATGACTTTAATTTTCCATAGAGATAGGGTAGGATTACAAATCAAACCATCCTTTCTTCCTGAGGTGGTGTCAGAATTACATTGATCTATAAATCTTCCAGTTTTCTTTCCAAATTTTCAGAAACAAAGAATACATGTTATATTTATTGGATGTTCACAGATTGTTTGTTTCTATTTGCATAGAACAAAGAATTTCAAAAAACAAATCAATTATTTGTTTCTTTTGCAGAATCAAAATTGGGTAAGCCAGTTACAAAAGTAATCTTAGTCAAATGGTTAACTGATTGCATTCTTTTTGTATATAACAGATTGGATTTGTCTTTGTCTAAACCTTTGAAAGCCCATTCAACCAGGTCCATGGCAACTTCATCAGTATTTTTATCCAGGTCTTACATGGATGATATCTGTGTGGCTGGAACTTGGACTAATTCTCATACCTTTATCACTTATTACAAATTAGATCTGGTCTCAAGGTGAAGAGCAGTTTTGGCGCAACAGTGCTCAGGAATATCATTCCTTAGAGTCCTCCCGGGATGAAGTTAGCTGGGGAGTCTGTCTCAATTGCTGAAGAATGAATGAAAATTGACAACATCAGATATAGAAGTAGTCACCATAACTTTCCATCTGTGTTGTCCATTTTCATTCTTCTTCAGCTCTCCTCCCTCCAACCTCCTACCATTTGGGTTGTAACTTCTGGAAGAATGAGAAGATAATAAGGGAACCAATGTTCCTACCTTTGAGCTCCAGGTATTTTCTCTCATCTTAGTGTTTCTATTTTTCTATAAAGCCATAAGGCCAGCAAACAAGATCTGAGGTATGGTAGGGGACTAGAGTATTATGAGTAAGGGAGGAACTTGAGGGTTTCCAGTATCCACAAGTTGTAAAAAGTGGCTGAATCGGACCCAAAGGTCAGATCTGAACACAGTTGCTGAGGAAGAATGAAAATGGACACACAGATGGAACTTTATGGTGAGTACATAACTTCTTTTTTCCCATATTTTGGAAGTGGTCAGGGGCAATTACCACAATGGTGGGTTAACCTTATCTCATTTTCCAGAAAGATAGGATCACTTTGAGAACTAATCCCTCTTTTATGTCTAAAGTGGTGTCTGTGTTTTATATTAAGCCAATCTTTCCATCTCCCTGTCTTGTTTCCAGAATGTAAAACTGAGGGAGAAAGAATGCAGACAACTTAGGTTTTGTTTTGTCAGAACAAAATCTTTCAGAACTTCTGAGATCAGTTTTTCAATTCTTGTGGAGGTAAGAAAGGACCACCTGTGCTAAAACAGTTTCCAAATGGCTGTTTACTTACATAGCTCTACTTTCCTTACATGGTGGAGGTTCCACTCCTAAACGTGTAGATAATGTTGAACCAACTACAGAAGGACTTTATCTTTATCTCGCATTGATTTGTGAAGCTACAGTACATTTTATGTCACACCAGATAATTCAAAAGATAATATATGCATAAAAATATTTCCATATGGTGGACAAAAGATTACACTAGTACAAACTATAAGAATCTAGATATTTTCATACATTTCATGTTAACATTCAACCCACACGTGGAACATATCACAAATTTTACAAGTGAAAAAAAAAAGCTGATAGCATATACAATGTAGGTATGCACTCCCATTTAATGGACTTATCCTTTGAGTAACATATATTCTTTAACAGCTTTAAAATCCACCCGAAACATGTCTACCAACCAAACTGCCATCAGCAAAATTTATGGTGATTTGTCACCCCTTCCAAATATTTCACGATATCTGAGGTACTTTGAAAAAAGTCACATGGCACCCTGTAACCACAACAGCCACTTTGAGGTCATCAGCATTTGCATACAAGCTTAAGAGCAACTGTCTCTGCACTTTATTAGAAACTGGTGGTAGGATGAGGACCTCAAATTATGATTTCAGGGACAGACCTGACAAAGCACCAAATCATCCATTTGAAATCTCCTGCACAGAGCTTTATGTCTGACTTGCTGTGCTTTTAAGGATGTTGCCATTCCTTGATCTCCTATGCCACCACAAAACAAACAGTTCCACAAAATGTGAAATAAAAAATTGAACTGTCATCATCAGATGCACCGAAGGGACAGATTACTTCCATTTCTAGAATAATCTTCAATCACATCCAAAACAGAATGATACCAATAATTCCTTTCAGGCAAAAAAATTTGTTTGGGTGCCAGTAAATTCTTCCCAGACCTGACTGGCAACAGGCAAGGAAGTGCCCTATGAAAGTGATTCTGCCTTGTTAATTCTATGAATCTTTAAATATGAATCTACGGCTTTCTTCTTTCACCATCTTCATCCCTCATTTGGTTTATTTGCATAACATGTGCCACTTCATAACCTCCTCTTAGTTGTCTTTCCTGCACAAGTTCCTGTTTGTCTTTCAGTACCTGCCCTTTTTCTGCTTCTCCCTCGCCTGGTTCCTGAATGTCTTTCATACCAGCTTTATTACATGCCCCACCTCTATCAAACCCTTGCTCAAAGTCTTTGAGTACTCCATGCCTGACCCGCTGCTATAGTCTGCAAATGCTGTGTTGACCAGAGCACAATGACATCACTATTGGCATTCACGGATAAGATCATTCTCAACATGGATAAAGCAAACCTTTCAGTTGCTCTTTTCATTGATTTTGCCAAAGCATTTGATCCTATTGACCACCTCCTACTCCACTCCTTCAAAGAATTTGTGGTTAGCCCCAACAATGCCACTTGCTTCCAACATTTTTTTAAAAAATAAGTTCAGAGATGTATACTAGGATAATGACTATCAGGGCCTTTATAAGCCTAGCTTTGCAGTCCAAACCAATTGTGTCCCTATGTCTCATGGGCATTTATTAGGAGAGGGGTATGTTTGGAAGTTTCTAAAGTTTATGTGGGTAATATGTTAGTTTGGGTATTACTGTCTCTGTCTGTCAGGCATGGGTGCCAGAACCGGTGTGAATTTCCAATTTCCCATCCACTGGCCAAGGTTATACTTAAATAGGGTTAGGGATGGGCACTTCTTTACATGGATAGCCAGCCTGCTCCACAGCATGGAGACCCACTGAAACATATATTTGTCTCACCAACATGTCCTATTTAGGCCGCAAACAAAATTTAAATTCTTGGATCTAATGGTTCTGATGGTGTTAGTTTTGTGGATGTACAAAAGCTCCATCAGAGCTAGATCCAAGGATGGCTTGTATACCAGGCAGAGATCACCTCTTAGTAACCAGTAGGACACAGAGTATGGAGATAGGGTTTTAAGATAATCTGTACAGGAACCTTTGTGGACAATTCAACAGGTACATGCTGAAGGGGGTATTACATTCAATGATGCTTCTGATAAGGGCCAAATAAAGTGGCACTATGACTTCCTTGGACTTGGATACCATGCCATTACTTATAAGTTGGGCCACATGGAATGATTTTCTTAACACCTTGGCCACATGTCGGTCAAAAGCCATATTATTATCTGCATATTTTCTCAGATCCCTGACTACTGGGTCAACTCTTATTGATGGAGTAATCAGCGTGGCTGGCAGTTTTTCCCCCAAATGCACTATAATGCATTTTTTGGCACTGAGTTAATTCTATGAATCTTTAAATATGAATCTACGGCTTTCTTCTTTCACCATCTTCATCCCTCATTTGGTTTATTTGCATAACATGTGCCACTTCATAACCTCCTCTCAAACCGCTTTGAGCATCTACTGTGGTGTGTAGTATCCTCAAAGTTAAGAGAACACAAATAAATCACAGACTGTGCAAGTTAGTAAGCAACTTTGGTAGAAGTAATTTGTCTGTGTTAAATCCTCTTGCAAGATGTCTGTGTCATGGGGAGAATCTGATAGCTCCCAATTTGCAGTCATCTGCAAACGTGGTCAGCCAAAGGCCCTTGATATTAGTCTTTACTTCCAAGAAGTAGATGCTAAATAGGAGGGATCCCAACATGGAGCCCTGAGGTACCCCACTCAGGTTTCTTTGTGGAGGTGGTATCACCAATCCTGATTTCTGGGTCCTGTGTGTTAGCCAGTTGGCAATCCAGCAAGTTGTGTTGGGGTTTATGCTGAGTTCAGGGAGTCTGTCAACTACACCCAAGTGGGGTATTGTACAGAATGCCTTAGCCAGCTGGTATGCATTATTTTCTCCTCATGCATTGCCTTAATGACCTTCTCAAATAAGTCCTCCAGGTTTAGTAGGTATGATCTTTCCCTGTAAAAGCCAAACTGTGTTGGGTCCAGTGTAAGAAGATTGCATATGTCTTTGATGATCATTTCCATGATAATTTGTTCAATGGCTTTGCATATTAGACAAGTCAGACTAATAGGTCTGCAGTTTCCGGGGTCAGTTGATGGGTCACCCTTGTGAAGTGGGATAACCATTGTAGTCCTCCATTCTCATGGTACAAAGCTTGTTTTGAGGATGTAGTTGAGCAGTGACCCAAGTGGTCTTGATAGGTCATGTTTCCAACTATTTAGCAGGCATCCTAAGATACTGTCAGGGCGCATTGAGTCTGTGTTTTTGGCCTTAGTGAGTGCTGCCAGGACCTGGTCTCTGTTAATAGTTGGGGGTTCATACTACCTCCCTGGACCTGGAGGGAGATAGGGGGGTGACGTATGAGCTGAAGTTGTCAGCCAGCAAATTTGCTGTCACTCTGCTTTGTGAAGGTGGCACCTTTGACAGATGAGTGCTGCCTTTGAGGTTTCGGACATAGCTGTAGAAGGCCTTGTGGTTGCATTTAGCCTGTCAGGCTATCTTGACCTCATAATTGGTCTTGTTGGTCTTAATTAGTCCTCTTAGTTTGTGATTTAGTTTAATTAGAGAATGTCTATCATTATGGGAGTTGTTCTTCCTGATTTTAGCCATGATTGTTTCTTGTTTTTTATATACCCTCTTATGGATAAGTTTCCACCAGTGGGGTTTGTTTTTAAAGTTTATGTTGGGCTTACTTCTTAGTAGGAACAGCAACTACTATACAGCCATTTACATGGTTCTACATAGTCTCTCTGAACAGTTCAACACAGGTAGTTGTGAACCGTGGACTGGAGGAGTATTGAGTTTTGTTAATCACTTAATAGGGTGGTGTTTGCTTTGAAATAGTGCCTGACTTGAGTTTGCTGATGTTACAAGAGTTGATTTTTATATCGAAGGAGACAGCTTTGTGGTTTGACCTCACCGGTGAGGATATGACTCAGGAGGTGGGGGGTACAGTGCTCCCCACATTGGTGAGTCCTAAGTCCAGTATGTTTGCGCACAATCTGGTCAGTGATATTTGTGTTAATAAAATCCAGGATTCGTTGTGCCTGTGAGTATGAGGCAGTGTTCCTAGTCTATACAGCAGTAATTAAATTCTCCTATGTATAGAGTATTTGGTTTAATGGTGAGTGCCTCCAGCAGGTCTAGATACAAGCTATGGGACTCTAGGGACACAGAGGGTGAACTACAGCTTGCTAGGATATGGTATAGGACTTTGTCTATGGTGATTTGCACATAGATACATTTTAAGTCATCATCCTATTTAACTAGCATAGATTTATGCTTTTTGCAAAGACCAGATGGCATAATGGTTAAGGTTTTTGCCTTCTATACACAAGGTTCAAGCATGACCTCAGACCAATGCCTGTTTGGAGTTTTCATGTTTTCACTGTGTCTCTGTCAAGTTCCTCCCACCTTCAAAAAACATGCTGAGTGTTTCCATTTCAAACTAAACTCACCTAATAATGGAGCTGTGGGCAGCAGCACAGACTTTAGATGGTACCCTGTAGGGGAAAGAGTATAATAGACCAACCGCTTTGAGCATCTACTGTGGTGTGTAGTATCCTCAAAGTTAAGAGAACACAAATAAATCACAGACTGTGCATTGTGGCAGGGCTAGGCACTCAACAGGGTGAAATATAGCTCTAGGTGATTCCGTTGTGTTGATTAAAATCACCAAAATGGGCATGGGTATTTACCAGTGATAAGTAAGTTGAGATCTCGGCTACTCCAACCTAAGCCAGGGACCCATGATATCTGTGGGAGGGGTGTACATGCCCCTATTGGCCAGTGTGTGCCCATCATAAAGCCCGGCAGTCAATAAGCTATTGGCAGGCCAGTGTCCATTTGCCCAGCTTGGGTTACCTGGGATAGCTCTGTTAAGTGAAAGCTGGATGTAAAACCAGTCAACCTGCAAACATGAACTAAGAATTGCTATACTCGGTGTAGATACACTGACAGCACAAGGCTTGGAATTGGATGATATGATGGTAGGGAGGAGGCTGGGAATCCTCTGTATCCAAGAGACAAGATGGAAGGGTAGTGCAGCAAAACACTTGGCTTGAGATCCAGAGTCTACTATTCAGGAAGAGGACAGGCTAGAAATGGTGTAGGAAATGTGGTGAAGGAGAGGCTTCAGAAGACAGTGAGGAATGTCATCAAAATTGGTGATAGACTCCATAGGTTCATAGGTTCATAGGTTGGTACTAGGCTATCAGCCCTAGGGCCTATACAAGCCTAGCCATAACAATTCCCTGGCTATTTCTTCCCACATTATTTACTTTCCTGGACCCCTGTCTAGCAGGGCGACTGACATGATCCCTGGGGTGAATTTCCTTTCTCCCATCCAATCGTCAAGGTTCCTCTTGAAGAGGTCCAAAGAGGCACTCTGCTTGACATGTATGGGCAATCTATTCCAGAGTCTGGGGAGTCTCTGGGTCAGGAACCTATCCCTCTAACATGTTTTGTTTATTGTGATGACAAGGTTTAGATCCCTGGAGCGTGTAGCTCTGAGGGATTGGGATTTCTTTAAGTGTAGCATGTCCAACAGTTCTGGGTTTGACATGGCCTTGTATGTTAAGCAGAGATCGCCTCTGAGTAGACAATATGCGACAGAGTATAGCTGGAGTTTTTTAAGGCGGTCAGCGTAGGGCATCTGCTTTAGGCCTGTGATTCTTTTAGTGAGGTATTTCTGAGGCCTTTCCAGTTGTTGCAGATGTCTTGAGAGGTACATACCAAATGGGGCGTTGTATTCTATAATGGGTCTAATGAGGGATGAGTACAGTGGGACAATGACCTCCTTTTTTCTGGATGAAAAGCCCTTCGTGATGAGGTGTGCCACATAGAAGGATTTCCTGACTGTTGTGGCGATGTGGTTATCGAAGGTGAGACCACTGTCCACCTGTGTCCCTAAGTCTCTTATCACACTTTCTGTGTTTAGTGTACTGCCACCTATATGGTAATTCATGGATACATGTTTTTTCCCAAAGGGGATAACAATACATTTCTTGGCATTGAGCTTGAGCCCATGGCTCTGGCACCAAGCATCTGTTTCTGTAAGGCCCTTTTGTAGAGTATCCACATCATTTGGGGATTCAATAATGGCTCCCAGTTTGCAGTCATCTGCAAACTTTGTTAGCCAGAGTCCCTTAGTGTTGACCTGTACTTCAGAGAAGTAGATGCCAAACAAGAGCGGTCCCAGGACTGAACCCTGAGGTACTCCACTTGTCACTTGTCTGGAGCTGGATTTGGAGTCGGCTACTTTTACAGTTGGGGTTCTATCAGTAAGCCATTTAGCAACCCATTGGATGACATAGGGATTAATGCCCAACTTAGTAAGTTTATCTATGATTCCAGAGTGGGGGATGGTGTCAAAGGCCTTGGCAAGGTCTAGATAGGCTGTGTGGACCACCTTACCCTTGTTCATGGCTCTGGAGACTGACTCAAAGAAGTCAATCAGGTTCAGGAGACAAGATCGACCCTTCACAAACCCAAACTGGGTGGGGTCCAGTGTTTGAAGGTTGCCAATGTCTTTGTTTATAAGTTCCATGATAATACGCTCCATGGCCTTGCAGATAAGGCTTGTCAGACTGATGGGATGGTAGTTTCCGGGATCCAAGGTGGATCCCCCCTTGTGGATTGGGATAACTGTAGCTCTGCACCACTCAGTGGGCACGAAACCCGAGGTGAGGCTATGATTAAACATGACACTTAGGTGAGGTGCCAGTTCATATTGTAGTTCATGTAGTGCACAGCCCGGGATGTCATCTGGTCCCATGGATGCTGTATTCTTGGCTTTAGAGAGTGCATTTTGTACCTGTGTGGCTGTTATTACTGGAATTTGGCAATCTTCCGGTATTGAGATGGGCCATTTAGGGGGGTGAGAGTGGGGTGAAGTTGGCACTGAATCAATCTGCCAGGATATTGGCAATATCATTCGGATCAGTATATTTAATGCCATTCTGTTTTAGCTCAGAGCAGATCTGAGCATTGCCATTTAGATTCTTGACATAATTATAGAATGCTTTGTGGTTGTAATGACTGAGCAGTACTCATAATCTCAGCCTATACCCCAGAGCAAGACTGTGATAGTGAGAAAAAGAATGCATTCATCCAGCAGTTGTAGGACATATTAGATAAGCAGGGCAACAGGAATTGGTGTTGATAATGGGTGACCTGAGTGCACATATTGGGACAGACAGAACACAATATATGGACTGCCTGGGACCACGAGTGGGGCAACAGAAATAAAGGAGAGGCCATTTTAGACTTGTCTGGCAAATGGCTTGATGATAGCCAACACAGGGAGAGGCAGTCACACGATCACATACAAAAGTGGCCAACATGGAACTCAGGTAGACAGGCACTGGGGTAGAATCAGTGACTGCAAAGTCATCCCCAGTGAAAATCAGCCCCACTGGTTATTGCAATCAGCTGCAAGCAGTGGTCAGAGAAGGGTCTAAGTCAACAGAGATCAGGCTGAAGACCTGGAAGTTGACTGAAAGGAAAGCACAACAGTTCAAGGAATTACCCAGGGCTCTAGCACCTCAAGAAGAGGAAATGCATGGAACTGAAGAATGACAGTGCCTCAAAGCCGCATGTTGAAGGTCTACAGAACAGATATGCAGTTGAGCCAGGTATGGAAATAAAGCACACAAGGAAAGCTGGTGGTGGAATGCAGAAGCCCAGGCAGTCATCAAAAAAAAGGAGTGCAGGAGTAAGTGGGAGATAGAAAAGACAGACCAGCAAAGGAAGGAGTTGGCTAACAAAGACACTAAGAGGGGAGTTGAAATAGCAAAGAACAAAGTCTCAGAGACACTCTACTAACTTCTGGAAAGTGACCAAGTGTATGGCACAAAGAAACTCTATCAGACTGCAAGGCAAAGACAGAAAGATAAAGAAGTCATAAACCCTTCATAATGGATGCCAGCAACAGCCTGCTCACCAGCCCACAGGACACCATAGGCAGATGGAAGGAGTACTTCCAGCAGTTTCTAAATGAAGAAAAACCTACAGAAGCTGTACTACCCTAGACACAGCCTATGATGAGAGAAGAGAAGTAGCCCACCATAGAAGAAGTAAGAACAGCACTAAGGAAAAAGGTCACAGCAGATATGATCAAGATGTTGGGTGAGATAGGAGAAAATGGCTCCTGAGGGTACTCATAGCACTATGAAGAGAAAGGCATATCACAGGTGACTGGAGAATACTAGTGCTGATATTCAAGAACAAAGGGGACATTCGCAGCTATAGGCAGTACATTACACTATCACACTGCATGAACGTTCTGGAGAGGATGACTGATAAATATGCAGAGTAGTATAAATTAAGATGTGAGGTGAGCAGTTCGGATTTAGATCAGGAAGCAGCACAACTGACCCAATGCTTGCAGTGAGACAGATACTTGAAAAGAAACTAGAAATAAAGAAGAGTCCAATTGGGCATTCCTGGACTTGTAGAAGGCATATAATAAGGTCCCAAGCAAGCTGATTTAGGCATTCATCTGGTGGTTCAGAGCCTCAGAAACATTGGTTGAACTAATGCAAGCTATGCACAAGGACCCAATGACTCAAGTAGTGGAGTTCCAGTGAGAGTGAGTGTGCATCAGGGTTCAGCTCTGATCCCACTGCTGTTCAAGCTAGTGATGGACTACATTATCAAACAGTTCAGAGAGGACAGATCAACAAAGTTGCTGTATGTAGATGATGTGGCATTACAGGCAGACTCTGAGCAAGAACTTCAGCAAATCATAGGGGAATGGAATACAAAACCGAAGGCACATGGGATGAAGTTGAATACCGATAAGATAGTTGTAACAGTGGCAAATTAGGAATTCAGAAGAAGCCGAGAAGTGAGACAGAAGGGAAAATAGTGGAACAGGTTAACGGCTTCAAGTATCTGGGAGGGGTGGTTGAGGAGAAGGGAAGTTTGAATGAGGAGGTCAAAGCTAGAATCAGAGGGGCTTCAGCCACCTAGTTAGTATATGACAGAATAATGCCAAGGAAGCTGAAAAAAGGTGTACAAAACAGTAGTGTGACAAGTGCTACTGCATGGTACAGAAACCTGGGCAGTAAAGGCAGAGTAGTTGAGGAAGCGAGAGGTGATGAAGTGCCTAAGATGGGTGGTAGAATGCACACTATGGGACATACAAAGGAATGAGGACATAACAGCAGAAGCCAAAGTACCTCCAATTGCAAAAAGGTTAAAGGGAACAGATTATGATGGTTCAGGCACATGTGCAGGAAAGCAGAAGGCAATCTGTTGAAGATTTGGAACAGACAGGAAGAAGGCAAGAGGAAACAAGAGTGTCCATCAAAGAGGTGGATGGACTCAATAATAGAAAACCTGCAACAGTCAAACATGACTGTCAAAAATGGTAGGAGAGTGGCACTGAATAGGGAGATATGGCGACAAGTTACATGACAACCCTGAACCCATGTAGAAAATGGGAAAAGGAGGGGATGATGATGATTTATGCATGTTGCTAGTATACATTGAGACTCCTCCCACCTTTTGTCCATATCTGTGCAGCTGACGGCCTAATTTGCAAAGCAATATGGTCTGTTTACCATGACATTCCATGTTGACAAATATTGAATCTTCCCTGGAAACACACCAGAAACTAAGGCAGTTATTAAAGTCAATCATCTTTTGTTCATAATGCTGCTCAGTGCAAGGCAAATACCTCCCTGCGACACACATTCAGAGAGATCAACAATGTCTCATTTTATATAGTCCAAGGAAGTACATCTCAGGCCATTAACTCCTACATGGACTATGACAGAATCATACTGGTACCTGTGGTGTAATGACTTGAGTGTGTGTGTCTCTTGGCTTGCCTTATGGGCTTTGCTCTTGGGGCTCCACCAGGTGTAGGAGTATGTGTTGTGTTTGGTGGTGCTTTTGGTGCTGTAGAGTTTGCAGAAGATAGGTATTAATGTTTATAGGCTTAGGAGGTGTTTGAGGTTTGGGAAGATTGCTTTCAGTGCCTCAGCATAAGTGTGTGTGTGTGTGTGTGTGTGTGTGTGTGTGTGTGTGTGTGTGTGTGTGTGTGTGTGTGTGTGTGTGTGTGTATGTGCGCGCTCTTGACAACCTCGTTTGTATGCGAGATTTTTGCCTCTAGTGAAATTGTGAATGTGCATCTCTGGCATACTGTGCTTGTTTTTTTTTTTAATGATTAAATGGTTGTTTGTGAACATGAGACAACTTTTAACTTTGTCTCAGGATGCCATATCTGCCAAGCTGGCCATGGAGACATTTCAAAACTGCATATCCATGTTGATCTTGTCCAGAACTGTATTTGGGTGGGTGATGTAGGTCATGCACTGGGTTATACAACGGTCTTCTTAGGTGGTCTCTGGGCTTTAGCACCACAGTAGGTTAGATTGTGCTAAGAGTTGATAGTAGTACTGTTTAATGTGCAAATTTTGCCACACTAAGTTATAGGTTTCAGTTCTAAGGGAAGTTTTAATAGATAAAATTTACTTTCTAGGCATTTGTGCCTGCACAGGGTATTGTTAGCTTCTTGATGTAATAACACCAGGAAAGATATGTAATGCTACAAGAAAACTTAAACTACTCTGTCAAGGCAATTTCAAGTACTTGGGACCCTACGAATGATTTAAAGGCAACATCACCAAATAAAGCAAAAATAAAGCAGTAACACTCTAAACCATTAACTGAAGTACAAAACAAAATAAATCTCTTATCTACCAAGGATAGAGCAGGATTAAGTCAAGACCCCTACAGAGAGTGGCTAGGGTGCCAAGCAGGTGGGAGCTCTGAAAAATGAGCAGGAGACAATTTGTTGTAAGGGAGGTTTACTCAAGTGCAGCACTGATTTGCTAGGTGGGCACTTGGCATTATGGATATATGAAAAGCAATAGGTGGGAAAGTACTTTAATAGGCCTCACAAACAATAGCAATGAAAGAGACAAAGGAGTGATACTGGAAGGCAGATTATCAGAAGATGGTCTCCAGCTGACTAAATTCGCCGGTGATTCCAGATTAGGACCTGTCATTGGATCTCACACTGACACAAATTTTCTCCATGAGTTGCTGACACAGACAAATAACTGGTGTCAGTCATGGACTAAAACTAAATGCCTAGAAAGTAAATAACAGTATCCTTTTGGAAGTCATCCATCCCTGGTAAATATCATAGTGACAACACACCCCTTAGAGTTAACCCAATAGCTGGGGACTTAGAGACACACAGATAGTAATCTAGCCTTTGATCATCACGTGTCTACAGTGGTGAGGGAATCATTCTATGTAGTGCAGTTTATAAATAAAGGTATGGCATCTAAATCCAAAGAAGTCATTATTCCACTGTATTTGGCATTCATCAGAGCTATCATTGAGTACAATGCCCCCTTTGGTATGTACCTAACCAGACATATCCAACAACTAGACTGTCCACAGAGGTTCCTCACTAAAAGAGTACAGGGCATAAGTAATATGTCCTATGCAGACTGCCTCAAGGCCCTATCCCTGTATTCTGTCTCCTACAGGCTTTTGAGGGAAGATCTATGCCTGACATGCAAGGAATTGTCAGACCCCACTCTAATGGACGTCCTTCATATCCACAAAACAAACCAGAACTAGACTTAAACCTTGCCTGTGATTATAAATAGGACCTGGTGGAGATATAGGTATGTATCCCAGAGACTACCCCGTCTATGGAACAGGCTTCCCTTCCATGTGAAGCAGAGTTCCTCCTTAATCCAATTCAAGTGCAACTTGGACAATTGGATGGGAAACAGGAAATTCATACCAAACAAAATAACCAAAAGTCCAGCAGTAACAACAGAAGAACCACTGGCCACAGCGACAGAATTCCAAGCATTTAATATCAACCAAAAACAGTCAGGGTTCTGAGGAAGTCTTAATAGTGTTGGATAAAAGTGCCAAACCTGTTGGTAAAGACTGCTTTTGGTTGATATTAAACGCTTGGAATTCAGTCGCTGTAGCCAGTGGTTCTTCTGTTTCAACTGGAAATTCATCCTTGGATTGGTACCTATGTCTCTAATGGACAGAAGTAACCTGTAAATGGTTCATCTCCCAGGCCCAGGGTATCAGTACACGTCAGAGATTTGGGATGCATGGCTAGGCTTAAAAAGGCCCTTGTGGTCGTTAGCTTATAAAACACCTATGAACCTATGAGTGGAAGCCAGAGGTACACCCTTTTAAAACCACAACAAGGGTACAGGAAAAATTTAAACTGGAGCCCAAGTCCTGTGCTTAGAATTTCTAAAACTTTTAGCTTAATGCCTCAATGTGGGATGGGGAAGCCTCAAAGAACATTACAAAATAGAAGCAAGGTAAGCAAAGGCACTGTAATGCAACTTTAGTAAGGTATATACAGCTATCAAAAGTACTGAAACAGAAACCCTGGAGCAGATTTCACAACACTGCCACAACTGCAAACTTGTCACAGACTAAGGCACCAGGCAATGAAGAAATTTACCAGTAATGCTGTAATAAATGACTGAATGAGGTTCAAATCTAGCAAAATCACAGTTCTGCTACAAGATTGTCCAGACTGTGTTCAAAATACAAAAAAAGTTAACTTTTACATGTAATTCTACTTATAGAAATAGAATGCAGTACAATGTTTATGGATAACCAGTCCATAAACTTCCCAAACCACACTGAAAACATTAAGAAAAATATCAATTATCTTTTATGCTGGTCCTGGAAAATATTTCCCTTTCTCTCCATGCCAGCTAGAGCTGCAATAGGCAATTTGAACTTGCTCAACTTGAACACGGGCTCCCTAGCATATCTACACCATCTGAAATTCACTGCATAGTCCTTTAAAAGTAAAATCTGTCAGTTCATTCCCAATTCCCTTAAATTAGGAACATCACTGTACCACATTCTTCAAAGCCAAATGGCTACCAGTCTCCTGCAGAGCTCGAGCAGTATACTGCTAATATTTCTTTCTTTTCAAGCTACTTCAACCAGGTGGATTCCTACCTTTTGCAGCTCAGGAGGTTTAGGACCTAACTGATTATTCCAGTTATTTTACTTAAGGGATGCATTGTGTGGGAATGAGCCGCCATCTCTGCATTTGAGGAAACTTTACAGCTGGAGCTGTTCTCTTGTCACAGTACTGCAGCCATAAACAGGATAGGGCAATGAAGCATAGAATTGTGGGTAATCTGTGGATAAACATAGAGAACTATCATTTTAAGGCATACTGGGCATTTAGTGTAGATTATAACCAGGATTCACAGTAAACAATCAAGTATAAAACTGAAAAAATTGGGCAAGCTAAAGTTATGCACACAATCTACAGCTTTTAAATACTGCCACAGGCTACTAGTGTGCAGTGTATACAAAGACTAACAGCCAGGTGATATCTCTAAAACATATAACTTGTTTATCTGTTTGTACAACACCTTCAGCAGTCTGTGCAACTGGGTGATTTTAAAATTAATTTTGTGTGATGTATAAATTACTGCCATGGGAACCTACACATACCTACCACACTCTTTGTGAACTGGGACCTCTGCTTTTAAATGAGGTGATTAACCCCTGTGCCAAAACAAGGTGTGTCAAGCGGATAGGTGAAGGCTGCTCCAGGGACATCTCTTCTGAAACAGGAGATTCAGTCTGAATCATACAAGAGACATTACCTCTGTTTGTAGGTATCTATTAAAGTTGTTGCCAATTTATGCACTCCTGTAAACACTACTGTTTTGTTATTTTACTGTTGTTTTTTTATATAGCACTTAGAATATGTCAGTTGTTAGGTATTTCAATATGGAAATAAATAAATTAGTGTCCCCATCAGGAAATACAATTTGGGATGTCTTTTTCTATAGGGTACACACAGTAAAGACAACTTAGATGTATAACTGTCATGGAGCTTTATTGATAGAATGAAGTATGCATATATATTAAGAAAGAACATGTATATTCAGTTAGTCAGTAAACTAACATCAGATAAAATAAAACAGTATAGCAAGAATAACTTCATTAAGCAACTGAACAAACTACAAATAGCAAAGTAAAAGTAATCCAAAGGAAGAAACCAGGAGTCCAACCATTTAAAACACTTAAAACACTTTAATACACATTGATATAAAAAAGAAATGGCAAAAGCAAAGCTTTTGAATCATCAAGACTGTTTTTCAGTGAATAATGAAATTAATTAAATGCAAGTGTTTTATATAAATTGCTAGCCTATCACAGTAGATTTTCTAAATCACACGGTTTACCAATTTAATGCACCATTCTACATATAATACAAGTAAGAATAACTATACATAAAATATATATGTTCTTCTATGTTTATAAACCTATAACTTTCCGGAATAAAAACATGTATATTAGCTCTGTTTGTTTTAAGAACTGGTTTAATACTATTTTTGCTATTTAAACCTGGTGGTGTCTCGGCCCTGAATTAACCAATATGTACTGTGCTAAATCTGTCTGGTTAACTATATCTCCTCCTCACTTATGTTTATATGTTCTCTGTAAGACTCCAAACTTGAACATATGATTATTACCAAACTGCATAATGTGCTTACTAATTGTGTTTGTGTCAATATGTCTGTGTATCTCTGATAAATGAGAACCAATCCTCTCCCGGAATTTCCGATTGGTTTTATGCAAAAACATTTGCATTTTACACAATTGGCAAAAAGTCTTGATTCAAAAGTTTTGCTTTTACCATTTCTTGTTTTATATCAAAGTGCATTAAAGTGTTTTAAGTGTTTTAAATGGTCGGATTCCTCTGGCTTCTTCCTTTGGATAAAACACACCAGTCACAGTAATGATAGATACCTAGCTATATTGTTTCTTTGGTTGAGAACTGAAAGGGACCAGAATATATTCCATTTTACAATCAACCAAAGAATATAGCTAGACTAGATTTTTGTGATTGTCACTGGCATGCATTAAGCATTTCATTGTTTGTTGTTGCATAAGGATGTGACAATAAGAGGTACTGTCAGCTATGCCAGGAGAAGTAAGGCAGTGGATGTGTAACATACGCCAACACAGCTAGCTGGAATTTTGTAAAGACTTGTGTCATTTGTATATCAAACTGCTTTGAATGGATGTTTGTGTTGAAAAATGTATTTGTATAGCTGCTTGGTTAAAATGTATCAACAGTGTGCACTGCTGAAAAGAAAAGAAATGTACAGGAATTATTGTAACTGAATTAAATGCATATGTTTTGACAGGGGATATTGGAAGAGAAAAGGTTAATCTTAAACTTCAGAAATAGTAAGAAAATTAAACTACTGGGCCTAGGCCATTTAGATGTTATCTCACAGTTTTGAATGAAGCCAGAGATGAAATGTCGGTGAGATGTCTGGCTTAGTAGCTCTGTAGGAGGAGTAGAAGTGTTAAAATGGTTTTATGACTTGCAGCAGCTGCACCAGATCTAAGCAATGCTCTTGTGTGTGTATTATTGGCATGTAGGTACTAAACCCTGGCAGCTTCTAGTGCTGGAGGAGAGTGCGGGAAACAGAGTCAGATGACCAGATATTGTACTGTCATTCTGTAAGCCAAAAATAATATTTAGATATTAGTAGGAGATTGCTGTCAGTATTCTGTATTACGTCTTGGATCTGACAACAAAGACCACGCACTCACATCATCTTGCTTTGCTCTATTAAGTAAGTAGGAACAGTAATTCTCAAGATTAGTCAGGAATATATAGTGAGAATAGTTAAGCATTGTTTTCCTGTAACGTTGTGACTCTTTCCAGCTGTGTTATTTTCAATATTTCCTGTGGCTGAAACTCTAGTATTTACTGTAAATAGATATTTACTATTTTCTTGTTCTTTTATTATTTAATATATTTATACTTTTCATTGTGGCTGGTCTTTTTAGAAAATATTTATGCTTTGAGAGTCATCATCATCATCAGCCCCCTTTTTCCCATTTTTTTTTTCTACATGGGGTCAGGGTATCATGTTAACTGTCGCCAACTCTCTTGATTTCACACTACTGCCTTCTTCAACACTCATGCCTAACTGTTGCAGATCTTCTTTCACATAATCCATCCACCTCTTTGCTGGACATTCTTGCTACCTCTTACCTTCCTGTCTGTCCCAAATTTTCCTCAGCAGATTATCTTCTTCTTTTCTACCATGTGCCCAAACCATCATAAGCTGTTTTCTTTGATCTTTTCTGCAATTGCAGCTACTTTGGCTTCTGCTCTTATGCCCTCATTTCTTCATCTGTCCCACAGTATGCATTCTACCACCTTTCTCAGACACTTTATTTTCACCACCTCTAGCTTCTTCAACTGTTGCCTTTACTGTCCAGGTTTCTGTACCATACAGTAGTACTGGTCGCACCACTGTCTTGTACACCTTACTTTTCAGCTTCTTTGGCGTTCTTCTGTCATAGACTATACCTGATACTCTATGTCATTTGGATGAAGTCCCTCTGATTCTAGCTTTGACCTCTTTATTCAGACTACCCTTCTCCTGAACCACCCCTCCCAGATACTTGAAGCTGTTTACCTGTTCCACTATCTTCCATTCCATCTCTATTTTCAGCTTCTTCTGATTTCCCCAATTTGCTGCCATTACCACCATCTTATCTCTGCTTAGTTTCATCCCACATGCCTTCAAATTTGCATTCTGTTCTCCTATCCTTTGTTGAAGTTCTAACTCAGAGTCTGCCTGTACTGCCACATCATCTGCATACAGCAGCTTTGTTGATCTGTCCCCTCCAACCTGTTTGTTAATGTAGTCCATCACCAGTATGTACACCCACTCCCACTGGGAACCCCTCTGTGAGGCCGAACACTGCTTGTACTTGAGTCACTGGGTCCTTGTACATAACCTGCACTAATTCTGCCAATGTTTCTGGGACTTCAAACCACTACAGTACTGCCTAGATCAGCTTTCTTGGGACCTTGTCATATGTTTGGTGTGGGTCAGAGTAGGCCAGGTCCTCAACCCACTTATTACCAGTCACTACTCATGCCATGCCCATTTTTGGTGACATTACTCAACATGACCGAATCACCTACAGCCATATTTTACATCGAGCGGCTAGCACTGCCACAGCACACAGTCTGTGATCCGTGTTCTCCTATCTTGAGGATACTGCGCACCACAGTAGATGCCCAAAGCGGTTGGTCTGTACAACTCTTCCCCCTATAGGGCACCATGTACAGTCTGTGTGCTGCCCACAGCTCCATTCATTAGTGAGTTTGAGATGGAAACACTTAGCATGTTTTTGGACATGGGAGAAACCTCATGGAGACACAGAGAGAACATGTAAACTCCAAACAGGCATTGGTCGGAGGTCAGGATTGAACCTTGTACCTAGCAAGGGTCCCTGGCATGGGTCAGAGTAGGCCAGGTCCTCAGCCCACTTATCACTAGTAACTACCACTTATCACCAGTAACTATTCCTGCCATGCCCATTTTTGGCGACATAAGTCAACATGACCGAATCACCTAGAGCCATATTTTACACCATCGAGTGGCTCGCCATGCCACAGCGCACAGTCTGTGATCCGTGTTCTCCTATCTTGAGGATACTGCGCACCACAGTAGATGCCTAAAGCGGTTGGTCTGTACAACTCTTCCCCCTATAGGGCATCATGTAGAGTCTGTGCACTACCCACAGCTCCATTCATTGGTGAGTTTGAGATGGAAACACTCAGTATGTTTTTTGGACATGGAAGAAACCTCATGGAGACACACAGAGAGCATGTAAACTCCAAGCAGGCATTGGACGGAGGTCAGGATTGAACTTTGTATCTAGCAAGGGTCCCCGGCATTGGTCAGAGTAGGCCAGGTCCTCAGCCCACTTATCACCAGTAACTACCACTTATTACAAGTAACTATCCCAGAGATGCCCATTTTTGGCGACATTAGCCAACATGACTGAATCGCCTAGAGTCATATTTTACACCATCGAGTGGCTAGCCATGCCACAGTGCACAGTCTGTGATCCCTGTTCTCCTATCTTGAAGATACTGCACACAATAGTAGATGCCCAAAGTGGTTGGTCTGTAAAACTCTTCTCCCTATAGGGCACTATGTAGAGTCAGTGCTGCTGCCCACAGCTTCATCCTTTGGTGAGTTTGAGATGGAAACACTCAGCATGTTTTTTGGACATGGGAGAAACCCCATGGAGACACAGGGAGAACATGTAAACTCCAAACAGGCATTGGTCGGAGGTCAGGATCGAACCTTGTACCTTGTGCAAGGGAGGCGAAGACCTTAACCATTAAGCCATCTGGCCCAATTTACACTTTGAGAGTATTTGCATATATTTGGTGATAACTCTGGTCACTCCTGAAAGCCTTGTTGTTTGGTCAACATTACCATTTTTATTAATATCAACTTCACTCAGTATAATTGGAAACCCTTTCAAGAGCCTTATAGTAATTGACTGGCCACAGTGAATCTACCTTATAGATTGGGCAAAGTTGGTACAGTGGGTAATCTGTGCCAGCTTTTCCCAGGTGTGTGCATGTGTGAAAATTAAATCTGAGTGTGTGTGCCAACTACTTGGAGCAGGGTCACAAAGCATTAGTTTCACAGAGAGGGTGCTGAACACAGCTGTGCCAGTGGAAACCCTTACTGGGGACATGGGGAGAGACAGACACAGAAACCCAGACATCAGGATGACTGTGTTCCCTGTGAGCTCTTATGGGAAATTGTGCTTGATGCAGAGAGGTCTGCATATGGAAATACTGAGTGTATCCATTTGTATTCCAAGTGAACTTCCCTCTTCAGTGTCAGCAGTGAGGATTCAGGCTCTTTGATTACTGGCCCAGAGTAGGGACATCACATATTGGTGAGCAGTGGTGTGGATCCCACCACTGCCACTAATATGTGACATCCCCACTCTGGGCCAGTAAGCAAGGAGCCTGAATCCTCACCACTGACACTAGAGAGGGATGTTCACTTGGAATACAAATGGATACACTCTATACTGATACTTCCTCATGCAGACCTCTCTGCATCAAGCACAGTTTCCCTTGAAAGCACACATGGACCACAGTCAGCCCAGGGTCTGGATTTCTCTCTCTCTATCGCTCTCCAGGTACCCAATAAGGTTCTCCAGTGGCACAGCTGTATTCAGCACCCTCTCTGTGAAACCAGTGCTTAATTTCCCTGCTCCAAATAGCTGGCATGCACATTTTTGAGATTTAATTTTCACACGTGCACACCTGTGAAAGGCTGGCACAGATTACATGCTCCATGTAGAGTCTGTGTGCTGCCCACAGCTCCATTCATTAGTGAGTTTAAGATGGAAACACTTAGCATGTTTTTGGACATGGGAGAAACCTCATGGAGACACAGAGAGAACATGTAAACTCCAAACAGGCATTGGTCAGAGGTCAGGATTGAACCTTGTACCTAGCAAGGGTCCCTGGCATGGGTCAGAGTAGGCCAGGTCCTCAGCCCACTTATCACTAGTAACTACCACTTATCACCAGTAACTATCCCTGCCATGCCCATTTTTGGCGACATAAGTCAACATGACCGAATCACCTAGAGCCATATTTTACACCACCACAGCGCACAGTCTGTGATCCGTGTTCTCCTATCTTGAGGATACTGCGCACCACAGTAGATGCCTAAAGCGGTTGGTCTGTACAACTCTTCCCCCTATAGGGCATCATGTAGAATCTGTGCACTACCCACAGCTCCATTCATTGGTGAGTTTGAGATGGAAACACTCAGCATGTTTTTTGGACATGGAAGAAACCTCATGGAGACACACAGAGAGCATGTAAACTCCAAGCAGGCATTGGACGGAGGTCAGGATTGAACTTTGTATCTAGCAAGGGTCCCCGGCATTGGTCAGAGTAGGCCAGGTCCTCAGCCCACTTATCACCAGTAACTACCACTTATTACAAGTAACTATCCCTGAGATGCCCATTTTTGGCGACATTAGTCAACATGACTGAATCGCCTAGAGTCATATTTTACACCATCGAGTGGCTAGTCGTGCCACAGTGCACAATCTGTGATCCCTGTTCTCCTATCTTGAAGATACTGCACACAATAGTAGATGCCCAAAGTGGTTGGTCTGTAAAACTCTTCTCCCTATAGGGCACTATGTAGAGTCAGTGCTGCTGCCCACAGCTTCATCCTTTGGTGAGTTTGAGATGGAAACACTCAGCATGTTTTTTGGACATGGGAGAAACCCCATGGAGACACAGGGAGAACATGTAAACTCCAAAGAGGCATTGGTCGGAGGTCAGGATCGAACCTTGTACCTTGTGCAGGGGAGGCGAAGACCTTAACCATTAAGCCATCTGGCCCAATTTACACTTTGAGAGTATTTGCATATATTTGGTGATAACTCTGGTCACTCCAGAAAGCCTTGTTGTTTGGTCAACATTACCATTTTTATTAATATTAACCACTCAGTATAATTGGAAACCCTTTCAAGAGCCTTATAGTAACTGACTGCCCACAGTGAATCTACCTTATAGATTGGGCAAAGTTGGTACAGTGGGTAATCTGTGCCAGCTTTTCCCAGGTGTGTGCATGTGTGAAAATTAAATCTGAGTGTGTGTGCCAACTACTTGGAGCAGGGTCACAAAGCATTAGTTTCACAGAGAGGGTGCTGAACACAGCTGTGCCAGTGGAAACCCTTACTGGGGACATGGGGAGAGACAGACACAGAAACCCAGACATCAGGATGACTGTGTTCCCTGTGAGCTCTTATGGGAAATTGTGCTTGATGCAGAGAGGTCTGCATATGGAAATACTGAGTGTATCCATTTGTATTCCAAGTGAACTTCCCTCTTCAGTGTCAGCAGTGAGGATTCAGGCTCTTTGATTACTGGCCCAGAGTAGGGACATCTCATATTGGTGAGCAGTGATGTGGATCCCACCACTGCCACTAATATGTGACATCCCCACTCTGGGCCAGTAAGCAAGGAGCCTGAATCCTCACCACTGACACTAGAGAGGGATGTTCACTTGGAATACAAATGGATACACTCTATACTGATACTTCCTCATGCAGACCTCTCTGCATCAAGCACAGTTTCCCTTGAAAGCACACGTGGACCACAGTCAGCCCAGGGTCTGGATTTCTCTCTCTCTATCACTCTCCAGGTACCCAATAAGGTTCTCCAGTGGCACAGCTGTATTCAGCACCCTCTCTGTGAAACCAGTGCTTAATTTCCCTGCTCAAAATAGCTGGCATACACATTTTTGAGATTTAATTTTCACACGTGCACACCTGTGAAAGGCTGGCACAGATTACATGCTCTAACAACTTTTCCCAGACTATAAGGTAGATTCACTGCCACCAGTCACTTACTGTAAGGCTCTTAAAAGGGCATACAATTATACTGAGTGAAGTTTATAGTAACACAAATGGTAATGTTAACCAAACAACAAGGCTTTCAGGAGTGGCCAGAGTTATCACCAAATAAATATATGCAAATACTCACAAAGCTGAAATGTTTTCTAAAAAGGACCAGCCACAATAAAAAAATAAATATATTTAATAACAAATAACAGAACAAGAAAATAGTAAATATCTTTTTACAGTAAACAGCAGAGTTTCAGACACAGGAAATATTGAAAACAACACAGCTGGAAAGAGTCACACAATTATAGAAAAACAATACTTAACTATTCTAACTATATTTCCTGACTGATCTAGAGAATTACTGTTCCTACTTACTGAATAGAGCAAGGCGAGATGATGTGGGTGAGTGGTCCTTGTTGTCAGATCCAAGAGAGAATACAGAATACTGAGAGCAATCTCCTATGAATATCTAAATATTATTTCTGGTTTACAGAATGACACTGCGCACATTTGGTCATCTGACTCTCTTTCCCTCACTATCCTAGGCTTTTTGCTGACATTTCATCTCTGGATTCATTCATAACTGTGAGATAACATATTTATGGCCTATGCTCAGTAATTCAATTTCCTTACTATTTTTGAAGTTTGAGATTAACCTCTTCTCTTCCAGTATCTTCTGTCAAAACATTTATTTCAGTTACAATAATGCATGTACATTTCTTTTCTTTTCAGTAGGACACACTGTTGATATATTTTAACACAAGCATCTTTACAAAAATATTTTGCAACACAAGCATCTATTCAGATTAGTTTGATATATAAATGACACATAATTCTTTACAAAATTCCAGCTAGCTGTGCTGGCATATGTTACACATCCACTGCCCTACCCACTGCCCTACTTCTCCTAGCATGGCTAGCAGTACCTCCTAATGTAATATTGGGGCTAATTACTATTTGCATACATAAACTGTGTTGCCTCTCCCATTAAGGCATTTTGTAGGCTGACTTGCTAGAAGGTGCTATTTGGTAGGTGAGGTTCCTGTTCAATGTCTGATCTTTCACATCTGCACTCTTTTCTTGATGAGAATGCTTTAGTCTACAGGAATGCCATGTACTCTGAAACGGTAGATGCATGTGAAGTCTTTGTTGCCCCAGTTAGTCAAAACAAGCAACTTGATTAGCTGGTATGGGGTTGCTTGCTGATCCTACACATGAGGAAGAAGAAAAGAAAGATTAAACAAAGTTAAAGAAATAAGCAGCATACCAACTAGAGTGACATTTAGCACATCAAGTGTACCAGTAGACAAAAAAATCCTATGATGCATCAAAGTAATATTTTTGAAAAATATTTTAAAAGCAGTAAAGGATTTGGCATTCCTGTTTAAATTACACCTATATCTTATAAAGTTTGTGACAAACATATTTATTTGGTTAAGACGTCTTTTAGTTCTACCTATCTGATGTATAGTTTTAACTGCAGAGACTACCTGCAAGTAAATAGAGGCCTAATTTTATGTCTCAGGGCTTAAAAATTAAACATACACTCCTGTGCACCATGGCAGACAACAGGAGATCAGGTGGTAAACTGATGGGAAATTCAAGTTGGTTCCCTGTCAACTTCCTAGCCCAAAGGGATAAAGCCTTAGCTCATATCTAGAATGAACCAGGATATATCAGTGACCTGGGTACTGCATAAGTCATGTAGGGGAACAAAAAAAAGAACATCCAGTGCTGGTTCACAAGTTCTGGGCAGGCAGAATGTAGAACAGAACAAGCAGTGCTACTGCCTGTAGCCAGGATATATGAATACACAGGATGAGTGCATATTATGTCACCAGTGTTGTGGGCTATCACGTGGCCATAGGAAAAGAGGAGGTAGCAAACAATTCTACTGTCTGTAGCCAGGATATGTGAACCCACAGAATGACTGCATGTCACATTACTTCTGCTGTGGGCTATCAGACTGCTGTGACAGAAGTGGAGGGAGCAAACTGTTGCCAGGATTTCTGAATACACAGGATGAGTGCATGTGGCCAGGATATGAGAATACACAAGTTGAGTGCTTGGTAGCATGGTTATGTGAGAACATAGAATGAGTACATGACACATTAATTCTGTTGTAGGCTATGAGATTGCCATGAGAGAAGAGGAGGCACGGTTAAGACCAAGAGCTTAACAACCCTATGTGACTGCTTGGATAGCAGCCTCCTCCCCCATCAGTTCTTGCCCTTAGGGGTACACACCCCAAATAGTGATGATGGGTACAATAATTTGAGGAGACAGAGCAGAAGAGAGCTGATAGCTGGCAGGTATGGAAGCAAAAAGAAAAAATCAACTGGCTTGAAAAAGGTCAATGTCACTATTTAAATGAACCTACCTGGACATAGAATGTCTGTAGTGGGAGTTCATCTGCTTCAAATTGAAACCTCCCAAGCAAGACTTCTTCAGCTGATAAATCTTCAAGCCCCTTTTAGAAAAAAAATAAAAAGATTTAATTAAAGTGATTACTTTCTGTTATCATGCATTGATTATTGTGCCTCTCCATACTGTTAAGCATTTTATACAAAAGTTTAAAAAAATGGTTAAAAATGGGTCTGTATCATTTCATTGAAAACTCATTTCATTGAAGCTTAATTCATTGACACATATTCACTGAAAGCTCACGTCACTGAAAACCCAATTCACTGAAAGCTCACTTCACTGAAAACCCATTTCACTGAAACTCATTTCGTTTAAAGGTATATATGGCCCTTTCCCCACTGTTGTGCGATCCTGGAGTTAGTATATAAAGTAAGGGGGGGCACAGCCCCCCACATTGGGGGTGTGGGGGTGTAGCCCCCCACATATTGTAAATATTTTAAAGCATATAGATGGATACTTACAAGTGTAATGAAAAAAATTATTCCAGAAGATAACATATAACCAATTTATGTGGGGGGCTATGCCACCCACACCCCCCTTACTTTATATACTAACTCCAGGATCACACAACAGTGAGGAATAGGCCATATATACCTTTCAACGAAATGAGTTTCATGAAATGGGTTTTCAGTGAAGTGAGCTTTCAGTGAATTGGGCTTTCATTGAAGTGAGCTTTCAGTGAATATGTGTCAATGAATTCAGCTTCAATGAAATTAGTTTTCAATGAAATGATATAGACCCGTTAAAAACACATGTGAAACTGAATAGTTTCCTAATGCAGGTGAAATCAGGTGTCAAGTTCTCAATAAGTTTTAAAAAATTCATGTTTCCCAGTAAGTTTTAAAAAAATTCAAAGTTGGAAAGAAATTATGCATGGCCTCGGCATATGTACTGTGCAAATACAATAAAATAAACAATTAACAAAAGGCGGTTGAGTCAAGAGTAGGGCCAGAGTTTATTATAATATTAAAGCAAGATCAACAAGATAAGCTTGCTGAGCCTGCTTAAAATCACTAAGCTTGAACAACATATTGATTAAAATGGCACAACCAGCATCAAGCTCTTAGGTGATAGAAGAATTCTCTTTACATTGTTTAGTGAAAATGCATTCTGCAAGCAGTCACTTTTTTTTTTTTTTGCTTCACTGATCATTTTAAATGTTTACTGAAGAAGCAGTGTTATGACCTGTTGCCTCTAGACTTTTTTATGGTATATAAGTTGTGAATGTTGATTACATATGCAGTTTTAAAGGAATGGTTGTAGCAATATGCATACGTCTCAAACTCTTAGCACAAGAAATCTGGACAAAGTCTAAAATAATGGGGGGGCAAAGGCCCAAAATAGGGACAGATTTTAAATATTGCTCTTATAGACTTAGAAAGTTGCTAGAATAACATTGTTTGTCTTAGCATGCATTTTCTGATGGAAATGAAGTGTGAAACTCAAATGTATGACATTACTTAATTATTTCAATCCTCAAGTGATGTCCCAGAAAGTCAAAGAGATGAAGAAAGTAGACAAGAGTATAAGGAGATGAGGTGCATGGCAAAGGGAGAGGTGGCGAAGGCTAAGGATAAGGTGTATGAAGAGTTGTATAAAAGGTTGGACACTAAGGAGGGAGAAAAGGACCTGTACCGACTGGCTAGACAGAGGAACCAAGCTAGTAAAGATGTGCAGCAGGTAAGGGTGATAAAGGATAATGAGGGAAACGTACTCACAAGCGAGGTGAGTGTGTTGAGCAGATGGAAAGAGTACTTTGAGGGGTTGATGAATGAAGAGAATGAGAGGGAGAGAAGGTTGGATGATGTGCGGATAGTGAATCATGAAGTGCAGTGGATTAGCAAGGAGGAAGTAAGGATAGCTATGAAGAGGATGAAGAACAGAAAGGCTGTTGGTCCAGATGACATACCTGTGGAAGCATGGAGGTGTTTAGGTGAAATGGCAGTGGAGTTTTAACTAGATTGTTTAATGAAATCTTGGAAAGTGAGAGGATGCCTGAGGAATGGAGAAAAAGTGTTTTGGTACCGATTTTTAAGAATAAGGTGATGTGCAGAGCTGTAGTAACTACAGAGGGATTAAACTGATCAGTCACAGCATGAAGTTATGGGAAAGAGTAGTGGAAGCTAGGTTAAGAAGGGAGGTGATGATTAGTGATCAGCAGTATGGTTTCATGCCAGGAAAGAACACTACAGATGTGATGTTTGCTCTGAGAGTGTTGATGGAGAAGTACAGAGAAGGTCAGAAGGAGTTGCATTGTGTCTTTGTGGATTTAGAGAAAGCATATGACAGGGTGCCTAGAGAGAAGTTGTGGTATTGTATGAGGAAGTCAGGAGTGTCAGAGAAGTATGTAAGAGTGGTACAAGATATGTACGAGGATAGTATGACAGCGGTGAGGTCTGCGGTGGGAGTGACGGATACGTTTAAGGTGGAGGTGGGATTACATCAAGGATCAGCTCTGAGCCCTTTCTTATTTGCAATGGTGATGGACAGGTTGACAGACGAGATCAGACAGGAGTCCCTGTGGACTATGATGTTTGCAGATGACATTGTGATCTGTAGTGAGAGTAGGAAACAGGTGGAGGAGACCCTGGAGAGGTGGAAATATGCTCTAGAGAGAAGAGGAATGAAGGTCAGCAGGACTAAGACAGAATATATGTGTGTGAATGAGAGGAAGGATAGAGGAATGGTGAGGATGCAGGGAGTAGAGGTGGTGAAGGTAAATGAGTTTAAGTACTTGGGATCAACAGTTCAGAGTAATGGTGAGTGTGGAAGAGAGGTGAAGAAGAGAGTACAGGCAGGATGGAGTGGGTGGAGAAGAGTGTCAGGAGTAATTTGTGACAGACGAGTACCAGTAAGAGTGAAAGGGAAGGTCTACAAGAGGGTAGTGAGACCAGCTATGTTATATGGGTTGGAGACAGTGGCATTGACAAAAAGGCAGGAGTCAGAGCATGACGTGGCAGAGTTGAAGATGTTAAGATTTGCACTGGGTGTGACAAGGATGGACAGGATTAGGAATAAGTATATTAGAGGGTCAGCCCAGGTTGGAAGGTTTGGAGACAAAGCCAGAGAGGCAAGATTATGTTGGTTTGGACATGTGCTGAGAAGGGATGCAGAGTATATTTGGAAAAAGATGCTAAGGGTGAAGCTGCCAGGTAAGAGGAAAAGAGGAAGACCTAAGATAAGGTTTAAGGATGTGGTGAGAGAGGATATGCAGGTGGTTGGTGTGACAGAGCAAGATGCAGAGGACAGGAAGACATGGAAACAGATGATCCACTGTGGCGACCCCTAATAGGAGCAGCCAAAAGAAGAAGAAGAAGTGATGTCCCAGAAAACCACAAATGTTATGAGGAATAGGCCAAAAATATAAGGGAAAAATCTGAACATTTTGCAAAAATCTGGACAGTTGAGAGGTGTGGAATATGATTTAAACTTGATCCCATTATTTTTGTTTTATTACAATAGCCTTGTTAGAATTATAGTTGTGAAGTAAATGTTAATGTTTAAAAAAAGTGAACTAAAATCAAACCTCAGAAGTCCATACTTACATATACTTGAAATTCTTTTGGTGCACTGCTGACATCTTCTTTCAAAGCAATATTCTTTGAAGTATGCTCCATGGTGAATGCTTTTGGAATGATTTTAGCTGCAAGATGAATCACAGCAAACCCAGAATTCCCATGGAATGCCCAGCATGTCCCTGGATAAATTTCAGGCTTTAGATAAAAGCAAAATAATCAGAATCAGGCAGTTAAAATTGATATCCATCAGGCCAGTCGCTGCTGTTTTTGCAATCAACACTGATACATTTCATATTTGTCAGCTCTATCAATGATACTTACTCTGATATAAACCCCCTGTAGCATTGCACACACACTTTTAAATTGTGTAAGAATTTTCCTATCATTTTAAAAGTTATTATAGTATTTTCACAACTACCGTTGCATATATACATAAAAAGAAAGTGGAACAAAACAATGGAGGGCTCTCTCTTTCAGTGTCCCTTTCTGTGCCTTACACCAGTAACAAAAAAAGTAAGAGTAGAAAACGCTGATTTTTTCATATCATGACTGAAAAACAGCTCACTTTTATGAATAAAAGATCACAAACATTTTGGGTATTATGTACTCTGGTCAAAATGTGGAAGAACAGATTGTATTACTAATCAAGGATTTATTAAAAATCCATTAAAATGTGAAGGAAATTGTCAAAGCATCCAATAGTTTTTTTTTTATTAACCAGCCTCTAAATATTAAAGAATAATGTTCCCTTTATTTATTTATTGTACTTTTTTAAATGATACAGAAATGCTTGAAGACCAACAATTTTACATAAAAAAATTACTTTTCCAACCGTAATGATCTGGAAGGGATGAATTATAGCCACATGTAATTCTAACTTTTTTAAACTGCTGTCTGTGATATGGTGACTGTGTTTAGCCCATACTCCAGTAAAAATTTTATTAATGTACAGAAATACTTTCTCAGTTCTCCAAAAAAAAAAAATAGGCCATAGGCACATATGTCTTCACATATTAAATATGTAACTCAAATAGGAACAGGAATGTTCCTTTCATTTAAGCACAAATGTATATGTTTTAGCTGCAACAATTAGGCTTAAAACTAAATTAATAATGCTGCAATCTTAAATACCCAGGAACTGGCAAATAAAATCATGCTTCCAAGCTATACTATGTATTTAACAGTAGAATTGTTTGTCAATTTTTATTTAACTGTGTTTAGGCCTGAGTAATTATTGCCTTACTATTACTGATGTACTACTTGGGCTAATTTTTGCAGTTAAAACACATGACAGTGGTGGGATGATGGGTTTGCTTGAGATTCTTTGGCACTGTGTTTAGCAACAATTACATCCAACAACCCCTGTACCTAGACGAGACACTTTAGTACAATGCTAATATTCATTTTCCAGACACACATCATGCAGAATATTCTTTGACCATTAAAGGGTACTTTGCCATTATTTCTGTTTTCACATAAAATCAATAAAAAAGCTCATTTACCTGTAGCATCAACCTTGGAGACTTCTTGACAGAGAAGATACGGAAGCGAAATAATGTAAAATCAGATGTTGTCATATATGTTTCAGAATGCTGTTCTACCCAGGCACCTTAACAGAATCAAGAAAAAAAAAAAAGAAAAAGTAAACATGAACAATTTTAATTTTTGCAAATTTATGTAGTGACAAACATCCTACCTCCATTTTCCTGACATACTCCCATTTTACAGTTAGCTGCAATGATTACAATTACACCTTTTTCTCTGGTGGTATAAACCACACCTAAGCTAATACAGGATTATGATCCTGAAAAATTGCTGCTTTTCTTCAGCAAAATGGAATTTTTTTAGGATAGACGGTAAGAGCTGCTGAGGGCTGCTATTAGGGCAGCCATGCCTTCCTGCACAATCAGAGCTTGCTGAATATCAAAAATGTCAAGGGTATCGCCTTGAATCTCTAGTCAGCTGCTGCCCTACGAAAAGTCTGACGATTCTGTTTCATCTATCTAGTGTTGCTCTCAATAATCTTTGCCATGCAGAATGGGCCTAAAGAACACAGCTTGCAACTTTACAAGCCATTATTATTAATAAAAAGACATTTTATGAAAGCATTTTCTGTTCTGCTCAGTTTTTTCATGTGACAACTGAGTAGCCAAAAAAATATATAACCTGAGGGAAGCGAACAGACAGAAGACCAATTTAAGCTAATCTAATTTCATCTTTTCTGTGAAATTGCTTTCTGATAAATCACTAAAATAAAAGCTAGGCTGAGTTTGTTATACTTAAGCAGTAAAAACAGGATACAGAGTTCTAAGTTCTGTTGGACAAAATAAATAGGATTTAGGTACAGCTAAGTGTCGGTTATAACGGGTAAGATACACCAAATAGACCCACTAGACACACAGTCCCTTTTCATAAGTGACCTGGAGGAATGTCTGGTTAACTCACTTGCTTAAGGTTACATAGTACATAAGCAAATGATTGTCTATGCTATCATCGAGATTGCACAATCACAGTGGATTGTCAGTCTCAAACATCTATTGTGCATCTGTTCTGCTTGAACAAAGCATTTTGAGAAAACGGATATCATTGTTTCATTTTTCAGTACTACTCGTGTGTGTGTGTGTGTGTGTGTGTGTGTGTGTGTGTGTGTGTGTGTGTGTGTGTGTATGTATATATATATATATATATATATATATATATATATATATATATATATATATATATATATATATGCCATACCCCACAGTAAAGGGAATACTCTGAGAAATGGCAGTCTCAGACTTGTGATATGTAAGTTGCACTAAGTCTTGTTATAACAAACACTTAGCAACGTACATGAGCATACCTTCACATTTCACAAAACTACAAAAAGGTGGTTATTAGAGTAGGCATGTGGCTTAGTGCATCCTTAGCCTAGTTATGAATTACACTGGTACACGAAGTGTAGATAATGATGGATCAGAGACTTATCACAGACAAGGGACAAAGTGGGAGATGGTGTTCCTGGATATTGAACATGTGTTGTAACAATGCAAAAGGTAAAATGTAGACCTGTAAACAGGAAGGCTATACTGTAATGTTACAGGGAGGTAGAAGGAGAAACCTAGACAGTCAGCAGATATTCTAATAGTACAAGAGGTGGACAGCCAACCCTGATTGTAGATATGCACTACAGGAGGTGGAGGGGAAACCCTGACAATATCTGTATTTTCTAATATTGCAAGAGGGATGAGGAAACTGATCTAGTCTGCCTGTATTCTGATATTACAAGAGCTAGTAGTAGAAACAGGTGGTTAGACTGTATTCTGACACTAGAGGAAGTCGGTGAGCCTTTACACTCAGTATGTAAGGTGGCAAGGAGGGTACCTACACAATGACAAAGCTGCCATTGAATATTGGCAGTGGGAATGTGTATCGCTGGACAAGTGGCACTAAGTTATGCAAATGTGTGGAATTGTGGTATGGTATGGGCATTGTAGACATCATGAGCATTACTGCACTTTATGTGAGGGGTTCAAGTTACTCCTTTTATAGAACCTAACAATACAATCCTCACTGTTTTCTTTAGCTGAGCTCACAATTGGTTATTAATTCCCTGCATAAGCAATCAGCACTATGAGATGTGGTCTGTACTTGGACTCACCTAAACAGGACGGTTTAAGCTCACTGATGTACTTTATCATACATCTCACCCACGGTTACTAGATGCATCATGGTACAGGATAGTCTGTAGTACATATACAATTTTTTATATTTATAGTGCAGCAGAAATGAGAAGGTTTAACTAGAGCTGAGGGTACTGTGTGTCCCACAGTTATTTGCTAACTATTTAAGCATGGCTTGAAAACATAAAAACAGCATTTAATGTTTTGACTTTGAACTTCACAATTAATTTCATAAAAGTTGTTAAATAATAACCACCTACCTGCACTCTCAAGTGCATAATCTGCCATGCTGATTTGGTCTTCCGTATATAACTTCATTACTTTTTGGATTTCTTCATCCACTTTCTGAAATATAAATACATCAGAACTTTAGTATGACACAGTTTAAAACTAAATTTATATTTCTTGCACAGTGGAACAAAAGATCCACAGTGAAGCTGTCAGCAACTTTCTTTGTTTTTGTGCTTTTATGTAACAGTGTGGTCCATTTGCTTCCAAAGATTTAGTCACCCTATTTAAATTTTTGCTATTTTAGCCCAATTTGCCCTAGTTTACAATGATTGCTATACAAGATGTACAATATACTATCATCTGTGCTAAAAGGGGTCAGAGCAACATTGCCCTTGCCATATGGTGCACAATATACTTAAATGAATACATTTAAGGGCAGCTATGTGGACGAAGGCTAACAGTGTTGTAATAAAAGAAATTCATGGCCAGTAGCCCTTACTTTTTATTTACCCCTGCTGTTTGCTATTCATTGGTCCTGTTGAGAACAGTTACGCCCATTCTTACCCCTTTCTTAGAGACTGTAACAGACAGCCATGAGAGTTTGACATCCAGGCAGCTGTTGAGGATCTTCTGATGTGCCCCAACTCCATGCCAGTTTGTGGTTTATTTGCACCACTCACTGATGTGACCCCCTTCTATTCACAGGTCACACACACAGTCCTCTGCATGCCCACCACAGGATGCAGTGCCCCCTTGTAGGACTACTCACTGATTTGAACCCCCTTCTACTCACAGGACGTGCACCCTCTTCTGCATTACCCATGGTAGGACATGGTGTACCCTTACAGGGCTACTGATGTGAACCCCCTTCTGTTCACAGGACATGGAGACTTCTCTGCGCAGTATCCCCTTACAGGACTAGTGGATTGTGTGAGGTGCCAGAAGCCAGGAATATGTTCCCAGGCAGCAGACTGGATATCATCCTCCTCGATGATGAGCCGGATGGTATAAGCCACTAATTGCCTCATCATTAGCTGCCTCCTCCAGAACTTGATATACCAAGCCTGGATCATTGTCAGGGCACCATTCCTGTATTTCAAGTAACCATGCTAATGTACACTCACTTTTATGCAGAGCTTTAAAGGTTTGCTCTTTAGGGTAAAAACTTTGGAGATGAATATCCACTGGTTTTAGTAAGCAGGAGGGCAGTAAGTTTGGTTTGTGCCTGCAGATTTATAAAGAGGCAGAATCCTAACACATTCATAGAAGGCTAGTCTAGATCGGAGGTTACAGTTTCCATACTTTTGCAATAGCTGTAGTCTCCAGTCTCAACGTATTGTCGCTATTTGATTCATGTATCGAATTCCTGACTAATGCATTTTGAGCAAATGTGTGAATGTTGCAATTTTGATATCATATTATGTGTAGCACCTCTGACGTTCTGATTATGTATTATCAGTTGGTCCTTGCACCAGTCTACTTTCTCTGTTAACAGTGTTATGTGGTCTTGTGGCTTACAAACTCTTCCATCTCATCCTTGCTGTTTCCCACTACAAGAAACACTGAGCATGTATATCAGCTCAGCTGAACTAGTTTCCCTCACCATTTCCTTCCTGTTTAGCTGTTCTACACCACTTTTAAGTGTTTCTTTGTTACACTCTTAGAAAGAAAAATGCTTCCATCTTCTCACAGTTATTGCTCAAAGGTATTTGAATTTAAAGGCTGTTTTCTGACTGAGAAGTGTATTTACTTTGGGAATTCAGCTACTTAAGCACTTCTTTTCAGACTCCATCACCCACCCAAGTTCTAGAGTCATGTAAGACTGAAACTTATCATACAATCCTGTATGGAAATGGTCACAGATACAGTACAAATTTGGACAAAAACAGATAAAAGAAACAAACATGGGTACCTGCATCAAATTCATTTCGAAATTGCTTTTGAGTATTGGTGTATCTTCATTAATCAAACTTGTCATTTTTTCCTTTTCATGGTTCATTACAAATGGCTCCATTAGAAATGGCTTCTCATTCTTATAGAGCCTGCATGTTAACCACATCTGAGGGGGATATGAAAACCACCCAAACATTAACAGCCCAAGAACCAGAAGCTGAAAAATCTGTTTGAGAGACAGCCTGTGATGGAAAAAAATTAAGTAACACATTATTTATTTTAGCCCTTAGAATATATTCCAGTCTTTAAAATTAACAAACATGTGTGAAAAAGATGATGAGTCTTTTTTCACATTATACATTTAGTCATAAATATTGTGGACTTCTGGTTATCTACAAAAATCTGTGTTATATACTTAGTGCCCCCCCCCACTCACACACACACACACACACTCCTTGGCTGTGGCAGTGCAGGGACTATGACATTCCGCTGTAGGCAGCCTTAAAGTGCCTCCTTGCAGGTTGTTGCAGCTCGTGCACACACCCAGTGCTCTCACCATTATCTTCTTTAGCTAATGTTGGGTCAACAGGAATGTCTCATTAGTCCTTGCACTCTACACTGCATGTCACAATACCATTGATGTACTAGGCTGGCTAAAACCACAAGCATCCACCGGGGGGGAGCTGTAGTCAGAATGAAAATGCCCCCAACTTCACCAAGGAAAAGCGATCTGGCTTCTCTCCACTGTTGACTTTCTGCCACCTCTTAACTCAACCTAGATGAATGTTCATAGGTGTATAGAAGGCTAAAAACCACTAGGGCTCTTATATGTCTAGCCATGTAATGATGACAAACTGATTTAAATAGGGAGTGATTTACTGAAAGTTTGTGTCCATCAGAGACATAGGTGCCAGATCAGGGATGAATTTCTGATTATCCATCCACTGGTTCAAGTAACACTTAAATAGGGATAGGGAGGAAATCTGCTTCACATGGATGAGGACCCTGTTCCAGATAATGGGAATTCTCTGAGAAACATATATGTCTGTCCAACTTGTCCTGTTTACGTCATAAGAAAAATCTGAGTCTTTTAATCTAGCAGTTCTGATTATTTTTTTTTTTTGATGTGCAAAAGGTTCACAAAGCCAGGGTTCAAAGATGCCTTGTGCGCCAAGCAAAGATCATCTCTCAGAAGTCTGCATGATACCAAAAAAAGAAGACAGGGCTTTGAGGCAGTCAGTATAGAACTTTGATTTTAACCTGTGTTTTTTTGTAAGGAGCCTTTGCAGATGTTCCAGTTACTGTATGTGTCTGGTCAGGTACATACCAAAGGAGGCATTGTACTCTATGATAGGTCTGATGAGGACTGAGTACAGTGGTAAGATGATCTCTCTGGAACTAGATACCATGCCTTTTCTTATAAGTTGAGCAGCACTGAAGGATTTTCTTACTTCACCAAGGAATACATGTTGGTCGAAGGCTAGGTTACACTATCTACATGAGTTCCCAGATCCCTGACTAGTGAATTAACTTTTAAGGGTGTTTTATTGATGCAGTAGTTACCTGGGGGTGGCAGACTTCCCAGAAAGTGCTATAATATATGTTTTTGGTATTGAGTTTTAAGCCATGGCTTTGGCACTGTTTGTCTGTGTTAGACCTTCCTGAAGGGTGTTTTCTTCATGGTGGGGATTCATTGACTGCTCACTTGGTTATCTAGAGGTCTCTGACACTGGATATCCAAGATGTAGATGTCAAAGAGGACTAAGTTTATTAGCCTAGAGCCCCAGGACCTCCACTCCTCTCAAACTACTCTTTGTGGAAGTGGCCTCACCAATTCTAACCCAATAACAGTAACACCTCCTCTCCATCAGCAGGATCAGGTCAATGGGATTTTGCAATTTCAGGAAGAAAAAAATTGTCAAATACACTGGCATTTCCATTAAAAACCATTAGAAAAGGCTGAAAGTTTTACTTACTTGAGGAAGCAAAACATCAACAGTGCTTTCAGCCTAAACATGTCTGTTACTCTCTTCACTGGAGGAACAGTGTTTTCTTTCATACTTCGTATTCTGTGTATATAATCTGTTTGGCAGCCACTCCAGCGACTTGAGTAATCCTGTGAACTGTAACTGCTGTGACTGTATTTGCCAGACACAGCAAAATGTTTCCTATTACTGTCCCACAGATGTTGTGCATCACCGCTGTTTTCAATGGACTGCTGGCTATGATCTCTGGTTTCGGCAACATTTTGGCTACTGCTACCATAGTAACCCTCTGCAGTACCTCTGTAACTTGAATACACAGGCGTAGCAAAAATATTATTGTTGCAACCTTGTACAGGAACACTTGCAAAAAAGCATTCGTCTATAGGCATGTTTCTGTGATGGTCATGTCTTCTTGTCTTCCAGACCCTGCAAAAAAATAATAAATTAGTGCAAAAATAATACAAGATCAGCCTGCAGCCATAATAGCCCTCAAATTGCAACCCAAACAAAATCATTATTTTTAATTCAACTGGTTCATCTTTCTCAGAAAAACAATCCTTCTTTGAAGATGCATTTGAAAATTAGTGCAGAACCATTTTACTCTTCCACATTTGTGCCGTTGATGCCTGCCCAACTGTAACTAAGATACTTAACAGGCAATTATTTAAATGCTTGTTTTGACTTTTTAAAGTTGATCTTTATCCTCCACAGAACTGGGAACATTTTTGCAGCAAGTGCTATAAGCAATAATGTGCTGGACCTTGCTGCTTATGGTGACGGGTACCAGGCTGGCATTTTCTGTTCAAACCAAAATCTCACTGATGCCAGTGGACACCTGCTGGGAGAATTACCATAAAGACAGATTTTATATATATATATATATATATATATATATATATATATATATATATATATGGATCCCCTTCACAAGGCCGAATTCTGAAATAAACAAAGATGAATTTGCCAAGATGAAAAGAGCGAAACTTTTAATTTATTGAATGGTAAAGTGTTTCTTAGTGTAGGTAAACACTTGCCCAACATCGGCAAATATGCATTTTTCCCCCACTACAGTGAGATCCTGGACTTGGCATATATAGCTGGGGGGAGTGCGGGGCAAACCTCAGCATCTGGGTGGATTTGATATATTGTTGTGTTTTTATGTAACTGTTGGGCAAGTGTTTAATTACCCTGAGAAACCCTTTACCATTCAGTAAATTAAAGCTTTACTCCTTTCATTTTGGCAAATTCGTCTTTAGTTATTTCAGAATTCTGCCTTGTGAAGTAGATTCACACACACACACACACACACACACACACACACATATATATATATATATATATATATATATATATATATATATATATATATATATATGGGTCTACTTCATTTCACCTAACTTCCATTTCACTGACTTTCATTTCACTGACCCCATTTCACTGAAATTTAATTTGACTGAGACTTCATTTCACTGACAGTACATTTGACTGACAAGTATTATTAACAAGAAAATGGAATATGCAGCCCCCCCACTTCATTTCATATGATATTGTTAAGTTTTGATATAATATTGCTTAGTAAAAGAAAAGTAAGTGGGGGGCTGTGCCCCCCACACACCCCCAACTATATATTCTAACTCCAGGGTCGCATTACAGTGGGGAAGGGGGCATATTCCATTTTCTTGCTAATAATACTTGTCAGTCAAATGAACTGTCAGTGAAATGAAGTGTCAGTGAAATGAAATTTCAGTCATTTGGTCTCAGTCAAATGGGAGTCAGTGAATTGGAAGTTAGGTGAAATGAAGTAGACCCATATATATATATATATATATATATATATATATATATATATATATATATATATATATATATATTTTTTTTTTTTTCTGGACGTGGCACCATAACAGTAGACCTGCAGTAAGGGATACTCACAGGGACCTAAATTTAAAACTAAGCTATCCTGTTTTAGCAGCAAAGGTAATTACCAAAGTGTTTCAGTTCTTGATGACATTTCATATTGGGTGTTAATATGGTTCTGCACTTTCCACTGCTAACATTCCATTCCTTTGTATTGTCCATAAAGAAAAATGTTCCATTAAAAACTGTGGTGGGAAAAAAAGAAACAATCTCCTTTGATTTTCAAAACTGGTTTGTCATAAGGGCTTTTCAGTATAGGTCAAATATGGGAAATATATGAAATTTGACATTAAAACTCCAGCTACACAATAAAATTTCATTATACCGGTGGCAAAGGAAAAGTACAGTTTAGAAATGGGACAGAAAAAAATTTCTCCATAAATGAAATATTAAAAATAAAAATTATACTTACTTAAAAGGAGTTTCCTTATAGTTGATGCAAAATTTGTCACCATTATCCAGGTAATAGCCACTGGCCATTAACCTAGCACTGCGACGGACATTCTGCCAATGACTCATTTCTAAGAATAAATTTCTGAAAGAAAAAGGGTATCAGTTAAACCCTTGTAATGTCTGATGACTGAAAGTGGACTGCAGAACTATTCTGCACTGCTTCTATAATGTTTATTTATTTATTTATTCATTAACATTTGTTATAGACGGTTCAATTCGCTAAGTGCCCGTTTTCATTGGACACCTGAGAAGCAGTGGCGTAGCTATGGGGGGGGGGGGCCTGCCCGGGTGGCACTTTAATACTTTTAATTTAAAAAAATGTTAAAGGCGTTCCTCTTTAAGAATGGTCCTACGTCTTTGTGTGCATTGTTCTGTCTGCGCATGCACAATTTGAAACCATTTTCCTTTAAGGAGTTTGCTTCCTAATTTAATTCTTCTGGTGCTGGTGGTTTTCTCAGTTCAAGTAAGGAAAGTTTTAATTGCTGCTTACAATTGTTTTGTTGGTTTCTGCCCGATTTTATTTTTCTGCTGCTGCTGCCTGAGGGTCGTTTGTATATTGTCCAAATTTGATTTAATTCAATTCTGCTACTTTGCCCGCCTGATTTAATTAATTTCTGATGGTGGTGTACTACCCGATTTAATTCTGCTACTGCATTGCCCAATTTAATTCTATTCTGCTGGTGCATTGCCTGATTCAGGGGGGTATGTATGTGTTGCTGCTGCAGATGTCTTGCCCAATGTAATGCTGTTGCATTGCCCAATGTAGTGTGTGTGTGTGTGTGTGTGTGTGTGTGTGTGTGTGTGTGTGTGTGTGTGTGTGTATGGCAAACTCCAGCTGTCATGTTAGACACAAGCAGATGCAAAGGTGGAAATATCTACATTCTCACACAGTACACATTAGGCTGCTAATGGCTGTTATTCACAAGCAGGGGGGTTAGAATTCTAGCTGGTCCATGCTCTTACTCCTGAAAATATCAGCCACCATCTTAAAAGGAATTAAAGAAATGTGAAAGGACAAACGTCAAAAAGGTAAAGCTACAGTTTGTGAGCAAATATGCTTACCAGTCCCGCCCCCACCCCAGTCCTATCTACAGCAAATAAACAGGTTCTTCCTCAAATTATCAAAGCCAGAGATAAGAGCAAGAATCAGGCAGGGCAAGCAGAAAGAAGATGGTCAAATAAAGTAAATTAGGCCATTTCCGAAATTGGTTTATTTTAGATTAGAAGCATTGTTATATGGATATGGATAGTAAAATACAAGCAGTTAAAATGGTTTTAGTCCCTTTAGTCTTACACACAGGTCAGGCATATTTTTATCAACAAGAGTAGAAGTTGTGGGTGGCAATTAGTAAAGAGTTGAAGGACTTTATCTGGGAGGGGAAGACTGCAAGAGTCAAGTGGAATAAACTGATTCTTCCAGTAGAACAGGGTGGATTGGGATTACCCAATTTGAAGGGATATTTTAGAGCTACACAGTTAAGACATTCATATATATATATATATATATATATATATATATATAGAGAGAGAGAGAGAGAGAGCACAAGCAGAAAACTATAAAGTGTAAAGGGATGAGGATGAAACAGGGAAAGCTCAAGAAACAAGGAGAGACTGGAATTTTGGATGCAAGTCTCTAAGGAGAATAACAGTAATCATGCAGAATATTATAAAGTAGCAGAAAATATTCTAAGAACTAAACCAACAAAGGAATGGAGAAAGGAGATTCTGCTGATTGGCTACAATTAGGGATACAGACAATAGGCAAGTGGGGGGCCAGAATTTATTGGAGAAAACTGTCAAAGGAACCAAGGCACTGGGAGCAAACAATTAGAGAGGGAAAGATGACAGAATGGGAAGCATCTATATTACCCGATCGAACGTGTAGGTTAGCAAATACCTAAACGTTGATCTGGTAATATCAAAAAATTAAAACAGCGAATGACTGATTTAATGTAGGGAATGAATTTTCTCAACCGCAAAAAAAAAAAAAAAAAATTAACCCAAAATGAACCCCCCCCCAACTAAATATACCAACTCCAAGATTGCTGTACAGTAGGGAAAGGGGCAAAATCCGCATAACGGCCAAGGGAATTCTTTCCCTGCATTAAAATCATCTGTTCACGTTTTTTTTTTTTTTTGCTTTCACTATTACCAGATCGATGTTTAGGTATTTGCTAACCTAAACATTCAATCAGGTAATAGGAACCCAATGGGAAGACACCAAGAATTTATTTGGACTGCAAGTTAGAGATTGTGTTCCCTATCAGTGATTGATATCAGAATATAGGCAAGGAGAAAGAAATAGGGGGTCTTAAACAAAAGGCCAGCACCTGGTAGAGTTTTTAATAGCATCTAGATCAGAAGCTTACATTAAAAAAGGAATAGTTAGTACAGCATTTAAATTATTTCATGATAACTTCAAGAATCAATCAGAGGAGGTTAGAAATGATTGGGAAGCGAGATTGGATAAGCAATTCAAAAAGAAACAATGGGAGGATATATGTATGTCACCCAAATATGCAAAATCTCAGACATTTACAATTTTTGCATGGAAATGTTTACATAAATATTTTTATACCCCAAGTAGACTCCAGAGAATTTTTCCTCAGGCAGACAGCAAATGTTGGAGATGTGATGGGGAAGACAGAGGCAATTGGGAACATATTTTCTGGTAGTACAGTGAGTTGGTAGACTTTAAGGATTCCCTGTGGGATGCACTGTCAGAGATGCTGGGTAGGCAGATTGGTCTGATGAAGGAGATGATTTTCTGAGCTATGATACAGAATCAGAATTGCCTATACATGGTAAAGGACCCTGTGTCTAAAAATGGTGGCTGCCAAAAAGCAATTACTAGAAAATGGAAATCCGATTCTAACCAACTATATTAGAAGTTACAAATATAGTAACAGAGCTAAAACAACTGGAATTGAGATCTTTAGAAAAAGGGTAGGAGCAAACTGCAAAGGAAAAAAATGGGAATTGCGGGAACAATACATACAAGGGAGGAATGAGGCAGAACTTAAATGAGCTTTGTAATGTCTGAGTGAGTAAGATTGGGTAGATTATAAGTGATGCAGAATGTTTGCAACTGTGAGTGTGTCACTATGGTATGTGATGTAAAATGCTTGCGACTAGGATTGTGTCAGTGTGGTTTGTTTTCTTTTATATAAATGTGTGATTGCCTATGTAGTAAGTGATGGTTTAATGAAGATGTTTCTTGTTTAGAAAAAGGAGCAGAAATTGAATAATTGATACAATATTACTTAGTTTATATGATATATATCAATATGTGTAAAGTCTGTTTATGTTAATAGCTTAAATACTTTTACATGAATGTAAATTTGCATATGTCACAGGAGATGATTCAATAATGGTGTCTGGAAAAAGAACAGTTCAGAGTAATGGTGAGTGTGGAAGAGATGTGAAGAAGAGAGTACAGGAAGGGTGGAGTGGGTGGAAAAGAGTGTCAGGAGTGATTTGTGACAGACGGGTACCAGTAAAAGTGGAAGGGAAGGTCTTCAAGATGGTAGTGAGACCAGCTATACTATATGGGTTGCAGAAAGTGACACTGATGAAAAGACAAGAGTCAGAGCTGAAGGTAGCAGAGTTAAAGATGTTAAGATTTGCATTGGGTGTGACAAGGATGGACAGGATTTAAATGTTTATATTAGAGGGTCAGCTCAGATTGGACAGTTTGGAGACAAAGCCAGAGAGGTGATTGTGTTGGTTTGGATTTCTTTTTACAGTGGAAACCTGAAGGAAAACCAAGGACATAAATTTACAACCACATTCATGACATTTCTATCAAAAATGATACAAATGTACTTTATAAACATTCCCTTTAAGTAAGACTTCAGGTTTTTAAGTTTTTTATATTGGACAATTTTCAAGTTCAAGTTTAGTGCTGTGTGTGCTAAGTCTATTTGCATTGTTAGTAGCAAAACAGGTAGTTTGTTTGCTTTTGATACAGAAGGCTATGGGTTCTACTCCCACAATACGTAGATGGATTGCTGATACTGTACTGTGTTGTACTTTAATGGGAATGGATGCTGCAGTCCTGTGAATATCTTCCTTTAGAGGAGATACCTAGTAAATATGAACCTGTTATCAGTTTACCATCTGTTCCCTATTGCAATATTACTAGATTATCATTTTTTAATGTAACCTAGGCAGTTTATTCTTCAAGGGCAAAAGGCACTTTATTTGTGGATGAAACAATGAAATATAAAGTTGTTTTGCTAGAAGCCACCTCTTCATTAGTTACAGATCCCTTTAATGTGGTATTATTTAGATGACTTCTACTTCTGCAGAGATTGTGCATATTTACTGATATTGGTAGATTGTAAAGATAGAAATTTGAGGTGACTTTTATGATGGAAATGTTCTGAACTGGGTAGCTTTTTCATTATTGGTTCATACATTTTGTTTCACTGCTTAATTGAAAAATGTTCAAAACAAAGTTAAAACATGCTCTAACACGTGTGCTGTATTATACAAGGAATATAATTTAATACAATCAGGAAGGTGAATAAAAGAACACATGCATGTGTGCAAGGGGCCTATGATTTGAAAACAGCCCAAAAATAAACTTTATCCTCCAATGGCCAGATACATTTTCTTTGACTGTGGGTTTCAGTGCTGTTTCAATGAATGTGAGTTGCAGATATGTTTTAATGCTAAGTCTAACAGTGTTTGTGCTATAAAACTTAAAGTAAAAGTTTGAAAATGAAATGCAAATAATCATTGTAGAAGTAAAGTGTAAAGCAGTATGCACATTACAGTGTTGATGATAAATGGGGAGAAATAGCCAAGTAATGGGACACTGGAATGCCTGCAGGGTGAGGGGCTATATATGGGGAGTGTCCTATTTGACCATGATTTTGTAAGGGGCGGCAAACTCAGACAGCCCTGGGCGGCACAAACTCTAGCTACGCTACTGCTGAGAAGGAAAGCTCCACAAAAGATAAAATATCAGCTAAGTAAAATAAAGTAACATACTAATATATATGAAGCAAAACCACATTTACCATACTTGAGCAATTTAACTATGGTCAACGCTGCATTTCCAAACACAAAAGACAGAAACATAACACTATTAGTACATATTAAGCAAAATGCATTTGAACAGTTTAAACATAAGAGGGAAGTGTTTAAAGAGGATGGATTTGGGGTGAGGGAAAAGGAGTCTTGAGTAATGAAAAAAGAATTAAGGTAGTCTGGAAGCAGGATTTAAAAATGGCATTTATAGACCTAAGGATACAGGTAATAATTTTCAATAAAGTTATGTAGGGCAAAGAATTTGGAGTGCTTTATGTGCAAGTAACACACTAGCACTGCCAATCAGATTTTGGGTGATGTTTAAGTTTTATTTGGAAGGCTCTGGCATTTGACCCTGTTCAATGAGATAATAGCTTCTATTTTGCATGGTAAGTTTAAGTCTCAAATGACTACCTGGACTTTAAGTTTGCAAGATCTACTAGGGTGGACTCTGAGCAAATATTTAAGCTGCTGTTCATCACTCATGCCAGTTCCACAGTAGGATTTTGGACGAGGAATAACAGTGGCTGGCATGAACCATCTGCCATCCATCCACAACCCATTTTTCCACATGGGGTTGGGGTGTCACTTCAATAGTGAAAGTCATCTAGAGCCAAGCTTTACATTGCTGGGTGGGTAGCCCTGTTGCAGTAGTTCTTCTACACCACACACTCACACCTATGGCCAATTTTAGAGTACTCCATCCACCTACTACATATCTTTGGAATGTGGGAGGAAACTGGAGCACCCAGAGTTAACCCATGTGAACACAGGTAGGACATGCAGACTCAACACAGAATGCACCCCAGCCAATACTTGAACCAGGGAACTTCTTGTTGTGAGGCAAATACACTATCTGCTGCACCACTGTGCCACCTTTCCTTTCTGTCTCTTCATATCTGATTGTATTTTTTCAAAGTATCATTTACATAAACTGGTGGCCACAGTGCAAAATGGTTTGTCAGATGTTGTATTCTCCTGAGGCATTTCTTGGACTTTTTATGCAAAACCTGAACTTTCAAGCTTAGTGCACTGAATGATTTTGAAACTGTACAGTTAACATCTACCCTGTGTGTACAAACTCATGCTTGGAACACACATTGTTTTGCTGAATTATTCTTGTTAATAATCATATAAACAATAATTTTCCTAAAAAATAATGTGAGGAAAAAGTCAGATTAAGGAGGTGCTGCACTCTTGTGTGTGCTCTTGTTCAAATGAGATGTTAAACCTGGTCCCTATCTGCATGAGCTGGTGGCAGCTCAGGTGGTTGTAAAAGACCAAACAGTACTTACTGTAAAAAAAAAGAACAAAGGAAGATGTTCTTTGTATTTCACTGTTGCAGTCATTACATTTGGGTTATCTGCCTGCAGGTAGCCCTCAGCCGGCCTGAATATCAAAGTCTTGGAGTCCTGCGTCGGATGCTGTCTCTTCTTCCATGATGTCAGGTCGTCAGGGGTATAAAACATGCAGCCAACACCATTACATCAGTCTTTCTTGCCGCACGGTGCCCAAAGCAGAAGCAGTTCAAGTGCCGGTCGGCTGGCTCCTGAAATTTTCATTTTCGAGTTTCAGAATCAAAGTCTTCGAAAAAAGCAAAGTACCCCGTTGGGGATCCGTTTTCTTGCTCTTAACCGATGTCAGTAAAAGTTAACAATTGTCTTAACTGTGGAAAGCAAATACCTCATAAAGATTTTCATTCACACTGCATTCCTTGCTTAGGCCCAAAGCACGACGTTCCTCGCTGTTGGTTTTGTGCCTTATTCAACCACCAAACTATTCGTTGTCTGTCTATTTTTGCAGCAAATTATTTTGGTACTCAGTTTAACTATCCAGAAATGGCTTCGGTAAGTCATCCAACTACTGATATTCTGAAAAAAACGTAAGGATAAAGACAGAGACAGACAGCATATGTCCAAAACTGCTGGTGACGCTTCCGTTAAGCTAGTCGCCAGTTCACCGGTACTCAGTGAGGTGCTTTTGCAGCCCCTGATACCCACTACTTCAGATTCGCAGGCCTCTACTGAGACGCATTCTGAGTCTAGTATGCCGCGAGATGCTACTTCGACTAGGGAACCTGCGGATGTCTCTACCTTGGATGGGTCCAGAGCCGTTGTGCAGGCACTGGCTTCTGAGGGTGTATTCAGGCCTACAGATTTGCATTTTAAACCGACGCCATCTTCTTCATCAAGGCCTAAAACTCGACCCACACCTAGAAAACCGACATCCAAACCGCACGGTCAGGCCCATATGCCCAAAAAAAAAATGCTTAGAATGGCGGAAGGCTGGCTTCCCCTAATAAAGTAATAAGGTCTAAGAGACCTAACACTGATTTTTCTTCTTATTCTTCTGATCAGGATTCTGAAATTTCTGTTTCTTCTGATGAGCAGGATTTGCCCTTATCTACCTATGAGGATTCTGATGCAGAGAATTCCATTCCCTCTGCTTTCCCTCCAGGAGATTTTTCTTTTGGTGAAACCTTGCACACACTTAAGGAATTCTTACTCCTCCCTCAACACAGGCCTTTAGCTATCCCCCCTGTTCTGGACATTGTAGATGATGCCTTCTTGGAATTTAGCCTGGCCCCAGACACTTTACCTCCAGCTCCCAGAAAACCTGACAGGTATTAGAGTACCTGACTCTCACAAGTTCCTCTTCAAGAAACCTACTGCGGATCCAGATACCATTTCCCAAGGACCAAAGAGCATTAAGGATATTGCTGCCAAAAACCCTACACCCTTTGATAGAGATTCCAGGGCCTTGGACAGATGGGATAAGAAGGTATACACTTCTGCTACTTTGGCCATTAGGACCTTAAATTGCCAGTTTCATATGTTCCAGTATCAGCAGCATATTTTGGGACTACTTAAACAGAAAATGATGTTGATTCCTGACTGTGCTGAACATAAATAATTACAGGATTTAATGCATTCTGCTGAACAAGTTGGTAAACATACTTTGCAATGTGGTTTTGACTCTTTAGAAGCATCTTGCAGGGCTGCTGTTACTGGGCCCACACTTAGAAGGCATGTTTGACTTAGGGAGCAAAACTTGCCAGATCATGTTAAAGCTAAATTACTGGATGCTCCCTTGAACCAAGACCACATTTTGGTAACAAAGCAGAAGAAGTCCTTAAAAAGATGGAGGGAACATCTAAATCTATGCAAACTGTTAAAGATTTTCTGCAAGTACAGCCTCCCAGATTTAGTAGGCATTGGCCTTTAAGAACTGGTCCTTTCCAGTCTCTTCCAGGCCTTCTCAGTCCAAACCCAGGACTGCCTGCTCCCTTAGGAGGAAAGCTCACCCTGCATGCAAAAAACTGGGAGCTCATTACCCAGGACAAATGGGTTTTAAATATAGTTTTCCAAGGATACAGATTCCACTTCCACACCTTACCAACCCCAAACGGTTGGCCAGACCTACCCCCAAGTCAGTGGGCAGAGGTTCAACAGCAGGTTGTCTCTCTTCTAAGTATCAGGGCTATTCATCCTGTCCCAGCAGAAGAAAGGGGACAAGGTTTTTACTCAAGACTTTTCCTGGTACCCAGAAAAGACCGCTCATGGCATCCTATCCTGGACCTCTGTGTTGTAAACACCTTTTTGGAAATCCCAAAATTCAAAATGCTAACACTTCAACAGCTGTTCCCTATGTTGGGCAAAGATGCCTGGCTGGCAACCTTAGACTTAAAGGAAGCTTACCTGCACATTCCAATAAGGGAATCTTGCAGGAAATACCTACGCTTCAGAACAGGCTCCATGCACTATCAGTTCACTGCACTTCCCTTTGGCTTATCTACTGCACCCAGGGTATTCACAAAGTGTCTAGCTCCAGACATTGCATTTTACAGGCAGAGAAATATTCAAATATACCCATGCCTGGATGATTGTCTGATTCAGGCAGAAAGCCAGGACTTGCTATCAAAACACCTGGCATTTGTAAAGAAACTTCTAGCCTCGCTGGGGTACACCATAAACGAAAAGAAATCTCACCTAGTACCCTGCCAACAGATTGTATTCCTGGGAGCAAGCTTGAACACAACTTCCCAGATGGCTTTCCTCATGCCAGAGAAGTTTATTTGACAGCCTACTTCAAACTACTGGCCACAAAGACCCAGCTATCTGCAAGGAAAATTCTGCAAGCTCTGGGGTTCATGGCCTCTTGCATTCTACTAATTCCATATGCAAGACTGCATATGAGGAAACTACAATGGTATCTAAAAAGCCTATGGTGCCAACATTCTCATGACCTGGAAACAATGATTCCTATCATTCCTTGTATAAAGACACAGTTCCTTTGGTGGGCAGAGGCCTGCCACCTCAACAAGGGGCTCCCTTTCAATCTACTCCCTGCTGCCCAATCCCGAACAACAGACGCATCAGACTATGCATGGGGGGGAGCTCACTTGGCAGGGCAGTGCATTCGGGGCAAATGGAACCTGAGTCAGATGCACCTGCATATCAAACAAAAAGAAATGTTAGCTGTACAGAATTCCCTGACAGCCTTCAAGAATCACATCCTACCGCGACAATTATTGGTAAAAACAGACACCACAAAAGTTATCTGGTACATAAACAAGCAGGGGGAACCCACTCGTACCTTCTCTGTAGACTAGCCATGGCTCTGTGGAACACAGCCTTGAATTACCAAGTGCACCTACAAGCTCAGTTCCTGCCAGGCAAGCTAAATTCACTGGCAGATGACCTAAGCAGAAATCTCATGGACCCACACGAATGGAAACTGGAACCAAAAATATTCAAACTCTTGAGGAACAAATGGGGGGCTTCAGAAATAGACCTGTTTGCCTCCCCCCAGAACTACCAATTGGACAAATTCTGCACAATGACTCCCCACAGTCAAGCTTGGAAAGTGGATGCCCTGTCCTTTACCCTGGAAAGCCTCTCTGTTTATGCCTTTCCCCCTCTGCCTATCCTCTCAAAGGTTCTGCTAAAGATCAAACAGGACAAACCAAGGAAAATACTGATTGCACCAGACTGGCCATGCCAGCACTGGTACCCCCTCTTGCACAGTATGATACTGATGGAGCCATGGCACCTACCTCAGACACCTTCCCTGCTGTCCCAGCAGGTGGGCCAGATTCTGCACCCTCAGCTTCAAACCCTGAACCTTGCAGCCTGGCTAATCCCTTGAGTTCTCCAATAGCATCCCTCAGTAAGCAGGTGTTAGATGTTACACTGGAAGCAAGGAGGCCTAGCATTAGAAAATCTTATGCTGAAAAGTGGAAAATATACTGTTCCTGGAACCAAACTCAGGGGATGGGCGCAACAGTGCCCAGCTTACCTCATATTCTTCAGTACTTAACAGAAATGCTCCACAAGGGCCTATCCTTCTCATCAATTAAAATTCATGTCTCTGCCATTTCAGCATGTTATAATACTGAACAACCTCTCTTCTCTCACCCCCTGCTAAAGCAGTTCCTCGAGGGCCAAAAATTTAAGACCCCCCCAGGCGAACCCCTACTCCAGCCTGGGACCTTAACTTTTTATTGGAAAAGCTCACTCTCCCTCCATTTGAACCAGCTGCAACTGCAGAGTTGAAATTCCTTTCTTGGAAAACAGCCTTCCTTCTAGCCATCACTTCAGCAAGAAGAGTGTTTGAATTACAGACCCTCATTGCAGTGGAACCCTTCATTATGTTCCATGCAGACAGGGTTTCCCTCAGGACCAATCCTTCCTGTATGCCCAAGGTGGTGTCTAGTGTGGCCCTAAATCAGTCCATTCATTTGCCTACTTTTTTCCGAACCCACAAAACAAAGGTGAACGAATACTGTACTCTTAGAACGTCCACAGACAACTTAGATTTTATTTGGATAGGACCAAGCCTCTCAGAAAATTTGAACAGCTTCTAGTTGGCTTTGCTACAGGGGCAGAGGGGAAGCCCATTTTAAAGCAAACCAGTTCTAAATGGATAGCCCATTGCATTCATTTCTGCTATAAGCACCATGGAAAAACTACTCCACAGGGGATAAGATCACATTCCACCAGGGCTGCATCTACCTCTACAGCCTTCCTCGGAGGATCTACCTGGAGCTCTGTACATACCTTCACCAAGCATTACCACATGCCTATTTTTTCTAAATCCAGAGCTGGTTTTGCCACTGCAGTCTTGCAGGGCTTAATAGCTGGTCCTAATGCTTTCTAAATTCCTCCTCCCTTCCTTAGCTTTGGGAATCAACCCAAAGGTATTGACTGCAACAGTGAAACATGAAGAACATAGTACAGTTGTGTACACTTGCCATAAGTGTAGATTAGATGTTAGATTGTAGTCACTGTTGCAGTCCTGGTCACCCTCCCTCCAGCCCCCTGACTTCTCTTGGCTCTACCTTCCTTCTTGTTTGGTGTATTTAAGCTTTCTGGTATATTTGTTTTTTGTTGGAGGTGTAACCTAACATATAATTGCTTCCCATTATGGGGGCACCTGACATCTGGGGCAAGAAAAACTGATGCAATGACATCAGCTGCATGTTTTATACCTCTGATGACCTGACATCATGGAAGATACAGCATCCGATGCAGGAATCCAAGACTTTGATATTCAGGCCGGCTGAGGGCTACCTGCAGGCAGATAACCCAAATGTAATGACTGCAACAGTGAATACACTCAGACATCTACATTTATGGTAAGTGTACACAACTTTCTCTAGTACCCTGCAAATTTCCCCTGGTCAGTATGAATACCACCCTCAGATCTCCCCTGAAAAGATGACATTTACCTAGAGGGACTAACCCAGCAAACAAAGTCAATAAACAAATCAGTGAGACAGAGCACTACAAATGTAAAAACACTAAGTATACTTTGTAGTTACTTGATAGGTTTGACGGTCAGACAAGACCTATTGCTGGAATCATGGACTCTGTAAGATGTTAGTACCAAATCAACAAAACTACTTACAATGCAAATGGACAGGATAAATTTAGCTACAAGAGCTTCTAAATGGGAAATATAACATAGAAGAAAATGCACATTAAAAGAATCATACTGTAAGAAAAATAGTTGGACTAATTGTGAGAATATGGAATGGACAACTGGTAAGGACATTTTTAAAATATGAGGTATGGAAAAAGAAAGGTTGCAGTTTATTTAGTTATGCATTTATTTTTAGATTTAATTGGCAAGGTCTACTTTAGATAATTTAGGGAAGAAAAGTTCTGCAATAGTAAGTTAAGGAAATAATACAAAGATCTGTAACTGTTACAGGCTGGATTCTGTAAACTAACAAAAATAACAAATTAAATTTTAAACCCAGAACTGAAGCATCTACTAACAAAAAGCAAAACAATATGAGACGTGCAGCAGACTCAAGGTACAAGAATAATATCATTTATTGGACAAAGTTTCAGTTTAGCTCTTCTATCCCTCACAAAGGACTTTTTAAGAACTGAGATCATATTAACCCCATTTAAACAAATAACCAAACTATTTTAATTAATATAATTATAAATTAATAATATACATTTCTACAGAATAAATATGCACAATATATATATAAAATCAATGTATTTGTTTTATCACCATTCCTTTATGCTTTTAAAATTTAAATGTCCATTTAAACCCAGAGAGCATCCAGCAATCAATTTTATTTGCCATTTCAGTTCCTGCCCCTCCAGAATGTTATTATTATCCCCACCTGTACCACAATCCTGTACATAATACAAAACAAAACATGAAAACTTTTAAAAGGATAAATATTCAGCTATGATAGACATACAGATGATGTTAAAAATGAGATTTTAAATATTCCTTTTAATTGCAATTTATTTTTTGGTTTGTCTGCTGCAATGGTTAACAAAAAGTGTGTTGAAAGGGTAAGTTGTTACTGGGAATATTTTAAGATTTTTTTCAGCCCTCCTTTTCCAAATTATCTATGAGATTCTGTAATCCTTTATCCAAAATTAGTAAAAAAATAAAGAAGAATCTCACCAAAATGCAGGTAAACCAGATTTTTAAGAAGAAATGACAGGTGGGTTCCAAAAAGAATTATGGAATCCCCCCCCCCCAAATCCAAGGATAGTCCAAGAAGTCAAAATGACTGCTTAAGGGATTTTGTCATTACCTCACCTTGGCTGTCCCTTTTCCCTTCCAAAAGTCTGACTATTCATTTTTCTTTTTGACAATGAAATGCTAATGGAGTACCTATTACAGTCAGTCTTATCTATCTGTCTGACTCACACGCATGGACATAACCCCCCCCCCACACACACACACACACACACACACACACACACACACACACACACACACACTTGTATCTTGTTATAATTGTAAATAACGGTAACCATTTGCTTTTGAGCCATCAGAGCTTCAAGACACCTTTAGTATATTGCAGTGAACTTGTTTTTCATAGGGCACACCTATACATTAACAGTTCATCTACTATAGAACATTCATTCTACAGTCATGGTGATAGACAGGCTGCCCTTTCTCTAAAACAGTTTAAGTCATGGTTCTCTCATTTACTCCAGACTATGCATACTATGTGAACTGTCCCTGCTGTCAAACTAATATTCATTTTCATGTTCAAATCATGTAATACAATTACAGATCAGTAGCAATATGAAAAATAGTAATTTTCATGTTCAAATCAAGTTATACAAATACAGATATATGATATGAAAAATCTAAATATATGAATATTTCAAGTAATCTTACCACTGAAAGTAACAACCCACCAAATTACTTAAGCATCTGATATCATTTATAATTCTTTATTAAGTGTAACTATTGTATTTAAAAGAAGAGAGTTTCTTCTGATCTTTTTATTTTAAGAATTATTTATTAATGATAAATTCATTAGATTCAGTTTTTTTTTAAATCTGAAGATATAAAATAAATTGAAGCAAAGTTATTTATGAATAATAAATAATCCTTAACATAAATCTGGAGTCATCTTTTCTCTACCAAAATAAATGAGATTGCCTTACCTCGATTCTCTTATTCTGTTTAGCTGTGTGAATAATCTGAAGTGGTAATGTAAAACATTATGCCTTTTCAAGGGTATTTTGGATGATGTCACAATGAAACTCTATGCAGTTAAACAACAACAACTGACATATCTGGTTAGTGAGTGTCGTGATTGGCTGATGCCACAACTCAATTTCATGATGTCACAATAGGCAGCACTGTGAGGTCACTCAGCTGTAACTCTGCTGGTTACCACTTATTCAGATGACCTATCTTTAGCATGCATGGAAGGCATGGCAAAAAGTATGATACTCAATGGTCATTATGATATGGTCATGGTAGTGTGAAGATTTACAGTTTTCAAAGCACACTTTCCTAAATCCCAACCCCCCCCCCCAACACACACAGAAATTAATTAACCGTGCATTTTGTCTACAGTTGCAAAAAAAAAAAATGCCCAACTGTCAAAGTAATTTCGACTACACAATCTCTATATTAGAATATTAGTCCAGTAAAAGGTAATACATCATCTCTGTGTTCCAGTGTTTTTTTTTTTTGGTTTCTGAAGTTGATAGCATAATACTATTGGCATTTGGCTGTAGGCAGTCATAATTGCTGCATATTGCATAAAATGGTACACCTCAGACTTTAATATATTGGCTGCTTTGGTAAGAGTTAATGCCTCATGTTTTTGGCTGAATTTCATTTAGGATATTGCTTTAACATTTAATTTGTGACAGTGGTCAACAAATCGCAAATTTATTTTAAGATTTTTTTCACTGCTTAAACACGCATGTGTGTTTCCGTTTCATTTTCTGTGTTAAAACATTATTATTTAAAATGCACTTGCAATGCACATTTATGCGCTCTCTTTCTTTGTTGCATGTCTTAGTGAAAAGGGTTACTATTAAGAAGTTCCAGATTATTCATGCTGTCTTGTATCTAGTTATTGACACTGGCAACTACAGCAATTTCACAGTTATACAAAAAAGAACACTTCTTTTTCACTGTGTTTGATTTCAGTACCATCAGTGACGCAGTGGAATGGAAAGTAAGAAACTGTTGTCAGTGGCACTTATTTTACTATGTTCAAATACTGAAGATACAGTTTGTATACACAGTGCTTCTGCCTCCTTACAGTACTCTCTATAGCTAGAGATAATACCAAAAAATAAAACAGAAATTTGATTCTCTGAGAATATTTGATCCACCTTAGTGTGCGGACTTTGACAGGTAGGTAAGGTGACATATTGCTTAAGTACAGTGCAAGCTAGTATAGGAGACAAATAGAAGACTGAATGAGTAAAAGAACAGATAAATACAAATGCAGAAGACAAATATAAATGAGGGTGGAAATTATATAGAAGCCCTAATCTCACTAGGTGACTTCATAGACCGTTGTGAAAACTGAATGGAGTTGTCATACAAGATAGTGTTGAAATGAAAGACAGACAGCAAATTAATGATTTGAATGATATAGCACTGGACATGACATTGACATAGGACAACATAATGGTTATGGCAGATGGTATCCTGGTTTGCTGACAGAGGATATTATAAAGAGAGGCTCAAATCACCACATCCTAGAGAAATAAGAGAACAGTAAACCAAAGAAGGTGGTACATTAAACAAGGAATGGTTTATGGTGTAGAATATGTGAGGCACATACGTGAGATTAAAGATAGTAAATAAAGGGGTGGTGGATACATCTAGCTTTTACCCCCAGGAAAAAGAATGGAAACAAAAGTGAATATCCAGGTACAAAGAGGTGCTTCATTTTCCATCTGTAATAGTAATTATGTCAGCTGGTTTTCACTGCCCTGTAAGTGTGGAAATAGAATATTGTGATGGCTGTAATACCACAGGAGCAAGCAGAATGCCTTTATAATAAAGTTCAAGGGTAAATATGTGACATAATGTGCAAATAATGTATATGTTACTACAATAACAGCAATAAAGATGCTGGTTTTCTAAACAAATTAAAGAAAGATTAGTCTACAGCCCTTTCAGCAATTAAATTTCACCTAATCCGTTTACAGTCAGGAGGTGCATTCACATACAAGCAGAAAATGTCAGTTGATGTCAGTATCAATTTATTTTAATGAATACATACCTGTAAAGATGCCTTTTTCTAATTGTGTCAGCAGTAGTTTCAAATAGCATACTCAAAAGATTATTTTTTGTGAGGAGGGAAGGGGTTTTATATACCTTTTAATTTAGCTTAACTTGTCCTGTTAGTAATCAAACTTAAAGAAACAATGAATTTAAATAAAAAGTCATTATTCACGCAATTAACATATAAAAAACATAACATAAGAAAAAGAACACACACAAAGCCACAATTTTTGGAGCACAATAATGTCATCTACTGCAGACATTATAGGGAAAACATGGATCTTCAGGAGATGCAGAATCCTTCTGACTGTGATGTTGGGTCTCCAAACTTAACTGGGAGGTCTCTTAGTTCCCTGCAATGTCCATCCCTTAAAGGACCACTACAAGAAAACCATTTAAAAAAGATAGATTTTTTAACTTTTCCTTAAGTTTGACTCATTGCAAACCTGTATGCATCAGATAGAAGTAGTTACTACTACTTTTATTCAGTCTGTAACCCTCACTGACCTCCTGGGGCAGACATCCTGATGAGACTTTGTTGTCTTATCTTCCCCAAATACACCGTGAGTCCATTGTTTCTGAGAATACAGTGCCCATAGCTGGGCTGTCATGTAAGACTTCCATTCACTTAGAATGGAAGAGGAAAGAGCAGTTAAGTTTGACAGGCCTCAGTGAGAGTATCATTTACTGTCACACACTGCCTTTTACAAATGTGTTTCCTTACTGTGTGTTCCACATTCTGTGAAGAAAGCTTCCAGAACTGCCAGCTCATTGCTGAGATAAGAGTTTAGACATTCTACTTTGATCTGCTTCAGTTCCTTCTCAAGTTACTCCTCCCATATCAACAAAAATATGGTAACTGGCTGGTCTGTCCAACAGAAGAATACACGTAAACCACCCGAAGGGTGAATACAGTCCCAGTCACTGAGATTAGAGCACTGACACGCAGATGATTCAAACTTACTTTATTACAAATACAATTAGACAATACGGCAACTTGGTTAAGTGCTTTCATCTACAACAGTAGATTTCATCAGAACAATCATCATTGCCATACCTCTCCTTTTATATAACATTTCACCAATCAGAAACCTGATTAACATATATCCAACTGATGACTAAACAATTAACAATTAAAGTGCTCAGTGCTAGATTCCCTCTGGATGCTTAATATAGTACTTTTTTTAATGGATGGATCGGAGGACGACGACTATAATATATCAGGGGCCAAGCCTAAAAGGATGGCACCGAAAAAACATACGCTATGGCAGGACACAAAACAATTAAAGGTACTGTAAAAGATACTAGACCTGTGACTGCTTATGAAAGTTCCAAACGTTATGATACTATAGCATTCTTAGATAATAATTTTGATTTTAATGGTAAGAAGTGGATAGAAAACGATAAATCAGAGGTAGACAATAACAGTATGGAAGACAAGACTTTAAAAGATATTATATATCAGTTTGGAAAGAAATTAAAGACATTAAAAAGTGTTCAACTCGATAATACATATTTAAAGAAATGTCTACATGGGAACATTGTACCTATGGGCCTTAGGTTTTTTTAAATGGCCTATGGGTGTGGACTTGGATGAAGAACGGATTAGTGAATGTACCAAAATGTTCAATGAATTTGGTTTTGTTTTTATGAAATTTTTAATATCATGTAATGATAAAAAAATATGCAGTTTATTATCTGAAATAGAACGGCTTGATGAAATTAAAGCCTAATTGTATTTGTAATAAAGTAAGTTTGAATCATCTGCGTGTCAGTGCTCTAATCTCAGTGACTGGGACTGTATTCACCCTTCGGGTGGTTTACGTGTATACTCCTCCCATATTCCCACCCTCATCTAAAAGTTTCAAATTTCCTACCCTGCTAGGTTCAGCTAATTTGAATGACAGTACACATCAGACTTGCTTGCAGTCAGCCAGGTGTGCCTCTGAAACTGTTCCCGCATCTCTTTTCTTACTGCTATCATCTGAATAGTATGTTCATAGGACGTCATGGTAGACATATGCTTTAGCATTCCTCTGAACATGCTCGTAACATATACAGATAACAATTAATCTGGGCCACTGACAGATTTAGCTATGATTGCAAATTCATACTCTAATCATAGGTTCATAGGTAGGTACTAGGCTATCTGCCCGAGGGCATTTATAAGCCTAGCCAGAGTGTGTCGGTTTTCGTCGCCCCATTGATTAACTGATCCTCTGTCAAGCACAGCCAATGAAGTGATCCCAGGGGTGTATTTTCTGTTATCTATCCACTCGTCAAGGTTTCTCTTGAAGAGTGTTAGGGAGGGCCTCTGCCTGATGTAATTTGGAATTTTGTTCCATAGCATGGGGAGTCTCTGTGACAGGAATCTATCCCTCCAGCATGTTCTATTTATTGTTGTGGCAAGGTTTAGCTCACTAGAGCACATGGCTCGCAGTGACTTGGATTTCTTTAGGTGGAGCATGTCCATCAATTCTGAGTTGGACATGGCTTTGTAAGTCAGGCACAGATCACCTCTGAGTAAGCGATATGCCACTGGGTACAGCCGGAGTTTTTTCAGTCGGGCTGCATAGGACATATGTTTCAGGCCAGTAATCCTCTTGGTGAGGTACTTTTGTGGTCTTTCCAGCTGCTGGAAGTGTCTTGTGAGGTACAGCCCAAATGGGGCATTGTACTCTATGATGGGTCTAATGAGTGACAAATAGTGGTGCACTATAACCTCTTTATTTATTCTAGATGTGAACCCTTTAGTAATTAGATGGGCCAAATAGAAGGATTTCCTAACTACTTTGGTAATATGATTGTCAAAGGAGAGATTACTATCTACCTGGGTCCCCAGATCTCTTATTACCTCTTCTGTATTAAGGGGGCTGCCACCTATGTGATAATTCGTGAGTGTTTTGTTTTTCCCAAATGGGATGACTCTGCATTTTTTGGCATTTAGCTTGAGGCCATGACTTTGACACCAGGTGTCTGTCTCAGTAAGGCCCTTTTGGAGGATGTCCATGTCAGCCAGAGAGTCAATTATGGCACCCAGTTTGCAGTCATCGGCGAAGTTGGTTATCCATAGTTCTCCTGTGTTTGCCTGTACGTCTGAGAAGTATATGCCAAACAGTAGGGGTCCCAGGACCGAGCCTTGCAGGACACCACTTGTGACTTGTTTAGAGTCGGACCTGGAGCCCGCTATTCTTACCGTGCGAGTTCTGTCTGTAAGCCAGTTGGCAACCCATCTCATGAAGTAGGGGTTTATGTTTAGGCTGGTGAGTTCTTTAAAGAGTTGTAAGTAAGTTTGCACTGGTGTGTGTGTGCTTTAACCGAATAAGCAAGTTTTAGTCCGTGTAAGCACGTGTGCGCACGTGTGAGCTGCTGTGAGCATGTTTGCGCTTGTGTGCGTGGCGCTGCCCCCCTGAGGAAACAGAAAGGAAAAAGGAAGCACAACAAATAGTAGGAAGCTACCAGGGAGTACTAGCAGAGCTAGCAGGTGAAAACAATCAGAATCAGGCAATTACACAGGCAGTACACTAGCCCAGCCCAGCCTAGCACTTAAAACTCTGCAAACAACAGTCCATTATGTTTCTCACAACAGACACTGCAGTAAACTAATAGAACTGAAAACTGAAAAAGCTTTACTGAGACAAAGAAATGTTAGGGGCTGCCATTGCTGTTATAAGGCGACATATGCAACATGCTGAGGGTGGTGACAATGGAAATGCTGCTGGACAACCCACAGTGAGGAGACGGAGAAGAGTGTACAGGCCCAAAGTAACCTACCAGGGGCTACATGAGCTGGAGATAGTGGAGCGCTATAGAGTGGACAGAGACCTCCTGCAGTAAATTGTTGAGCTGTGCAGGCCACGCCTCATACACAGAACCAACAGAGGGGAACCCATCCCAGTGGAAACCAAGGTATGTGTTGGCCTAAGAATATTAGCAATGGGTACCTTCCAGAGACCAACCGGTGATATGATGGGGATATCACAGGCATCAGCATCCAGGGTACTGTACCAGTTCCTGGATGCCATGACAGCATGACGGTGATCATGTATATTTCCCCAATTCCCATGAGGTATTGGCCAGCAATATGCATCTCTTCCATCAAATAGTGGAATACCCTGAGGTAGTGGGTGCAATAGACTGCACGCACATATGCATCAAAGCACCAGCCGATGAGCAGGGTAGGATCTACTTCAACCACAAAAGCTTCCCCTCCATCAACTGCCAGGTCATGTGTGATGCCCAGGGCATAATACTGAATGTGTGTGCTGGCTGCCCTGGAAGCTACCATGATTCCCATATCTGGCATCTGAAGCAGCCGTACCAGACATTTGTCAATGGGGACATCTCACATGGTCACCTAGTGGGGGATGTTGGCTATGCACTGGAGCCATGGCTGATGACACCCATCAGAAACGCACACACACACCTGAACAGGAACGCCATAATGAGGCACACGCACAAACATGTAATGTAATCGAGCATGTGTTTGGGCTGCTCAAGTCACAGTTCCGGTGCCTGGACACATCTGGTGGAGCCTTGCAGTATTCATCAACTACATGTACCCAAACTGTCATGGTATGTGCTTATGCTACATAATATGATTCTGCGAAAACAGCTGCAGCAGGACCAGTACAGGCCTGGGCCAAACAGCCCCCCACCATTGCCAAGGCCATCACAGGCAGAGCGTGACTCAGAGGAGGAACAACCTGAGCCTGCCCCAGTAGGCAGAAGGAGGCATGCCCAGTATGCTTTGGCCTTGGCAAAGAGAAAACGCATAGCACATACACTGGCTCAGTAGGAACTCGGAAAATGATACCTCTCTCTGACTTGCACATATAGTAAAAGGGATGCCTAAGTTGACACTACCTGCTTTCAAACATGTACAGGGAGTGTAGTATGTGCATCCGACATAGGCAGCCCTGCAGCACCACCTGAGGCATGATTGCCATATGTTAAGCAATATAAAGCAGTGCATGTAGTATATGCAAACAAAATCGCACACACCAACTAGCACAACTGTGGTCAATGTTGAGTAATATTGGGCAACGTCCAGCAACATTGGTGAATATTGAGCAATGTCGGACAAGCCTGGTCTAAGTAAGGCATAGCTGAACAAAAGCCAACATGCTCATATTTGCTTAACTGGCCCTTAAGCAGTCTGGTCTGCTCAGTATGAAAATATAAAGCAGTTATGGGCCTCAAACCCAGGATACTGTGCACTTTAGTTAAAGTACTGAACCACTAAGCCATGACAGTATTGCAGTGGTCAGTCTGTATGAAGGAATGTTAATAAGTCTATGCAAAGTATCTCATGGAAACCCTGCAGGCACAGCATAATCTCTGTCAAGTTATGATAGAAAGGTGAGTCCTGCAGTAAGAACAGAACCTGACTTCCAGCACACACAGTATAAATGTTAATATTGGTCATGTTCACACACATCAACAAATGTAGTGGACATCAGATAGCAACACACTGAAAGGTCACACTGGGCATGCTCACATACTTGAATAAATGAGACAAATGTCAGGCAACAAAACACGGAAAGCCTGAACTGGGCATGCTCACACACTTAGGCCATGTCTGAGTACAGCAGTGGGCCACACATATCTGGTAGTTGCATGTGTTAACCCAAGAACCTCTCACTATCCAGCAATCCACCCTGTGCACACAGTTATATGACAACAGACACATATATAATATAATGGAACCCTGTCATAATCAAATATGTTCTGCAGATACCTAAGTTGTTCATAGAAACTGGGAAAGCAAAGATGATAAAGACCTGCAAACAGTATCAGCAATAAACTTTGTGCATCCCGAACATTAGCATAGGTTCAGAGGTCGATACTAGGCTATCAGACCTAGGGCATGTACAAGCCTAGCCAGAGTGTGTTTGGCATTCACAACCCTGTCAGATTACTACACTGTGCGTGTGAATAGTAGGTCACACAAGATAGCCCATGTACATTTAGGCTAGTGTGCCTCTGTCTAGCAAGGACACAGAAGATATCCCAAGGGTAAACATACGATCACCCATACAGTCGTCAAGATGTCTCCTGTAGGTGATCAGTGGGTGGCTCTGCTTATGTGAAATTGGGATTACAATCCGGAGTGAGTGAAGTCTCTGGGATAAGAATCTGTCCCTCCATCATGTCCTATTAACATCTGTGCTGATGTATATGTCCCTGGAGTGTGTACCTCCAAGGGTGTCGGATATCCTGAGGTGGAGCATGTCCAGTAATTCTGGGTTGGGTATATCTGTAAACAACAGGCACACATCATATCCGAGTAGGTGGTAAGCGACTGAGTAGAGCTCGAGTTACTGCATCCGAACTGTGTAGGGCATCCGTGTGAGTCCCTAGATCTGCTTAGTGAGGAACTTCTGTGGCCAGTACAGTTGCTGCAGGTGTCAGGTAAGGTACACCCCAAATGTGGCATTGTAACCAAGCATGGTTGTGGTGAGTATAGGGGCACAATGACCTCACTCGATCTAGATGTGAAACCATATGGGATAAGGTGGGCTTTATAGAAGGTCTGTCCAACCACTTTGGCAACGTGATTGTCAAAGGCGACAGTACGAACAAGTCATGTCCCCAAACTCCTAACAACTCCTATTGTATGTAATGGAGTACTACCTATGTGGTAATGTGTGGGCATGTTGTTATTCCCAAAGGGGATGAATATGCAACTAATGGCATTTAGCTTTAGGCCATGGCTCAGGCACCAGTCATCCATCTCTGTGAGACCCTGTTTGAGTATGCATGTGGCAGCTGGAGAGTTGATTATGGCACCCAGTTTGCAGTCAAGTGCGAACATGGTCAGCCATATTCCCCCTGTGGTAGCCTGTATGTCAGACAAATATATACCGAACAAGAGAGGTCCCAAAACTGAGCCATGTGGGATGACACGTGTAATTGGTGTATAGTCAGACATGGCACCTGTAATTCTGACCATGTGGGATCTATCCCTGATCCAGGTAGCAATCCATCGTGTGAGCTATGTGTCCATATCGACGCTGGTGAGCCTATGCATAATGGCCCAGTGGGTTATTGTGTTGAAGGGTTTTGCAAGGTTCAGGTAGGTTGTGTGGACAACCGTCCCTATGTTGATGGACCTGTTAACCGTTTAAAGAATACAAACAGGTTCAAGAGGCAAGATCTGCCCACAACAACACTGAAATGTGTAGGACACAGTGTCTGTAGGTTCCTGTTGTCTATGTGTATGAGTCCCATGACAATACGCTCCATAGCTTTGCAGAACAGGCTAGTTAGGCTTATAGGGCAATATTGTCCTTGGTCCACTGTGGCACCAACTCTGTGGTGTCGGACCACTGTTGCTGTATGCCATTCCTTGGGTACATATCCTGTAGTAACTCCGATATTGTACAGTGATGTAATGTGAGGGTAACATCTGTCATGAAGCTCATGTAAGATGCAGGCCGGGACACTGTCTGGTCCTATTGATGCTGTGATGCACGCTTTGGGGAGGGCAGCACTCACCTGTTACTGCGTGATGTCAGGGAGGTTACACTCTGTTGGGATGGATAGTTGCTCCTTAGGGGGAATGGGGGGGGACATCCGCACTGAATCTGTTTGCCAGGATGTTGGCAATGCCAGTGGATTCAGGGTAAGTTTAGTCAGTATGCAGTAATTCACAACATATCAGTGAGTGTCCACCCAGGTTCCTGACATAACTGAAGAAGGCCGTGTGATAGTCCTACATGTTTGGTGCAATTGTCCGGTAGAAGCGGCCCTTAGAAAAGTTCATGAGTGATCGTAGCTGTCTGCTAGTATAGATCACAGATGTCTCCCCCATCTGGGATTCTGCTCTATCATGTAGTAGCTTCCTCCTGACGTTGTACAGCTTATTAATGACTGGGGTCTACCAGACAGGTCCCCTGCCATTGGAGGAGTGAGTCCTGTTGTTATTTGGGATAGCACGATCCATGCAGCCCACTAGGTGTCCATAGAATGTGTGTTGTAAGGATTCAGCAGTCTGAGCCATATTTGCCACTGTCTCAGGGTCTCTGAAGGATACCACCTTGCTTTGGTGAAGTGAGACATTGGCTCATGAGAAGTTCACCAAGATTACCCAGGATGGGTGTGTGGAGGGTATATGTATGTCCAGTGAGATACATGTATGTTCTGACCTTACCAATGAGGGGTATATCGCTGGTGTGGAACATAGAGTCCCCATGTTGGTGATGATCAGGTCCAATATGTATTCCCCCTTGTGGCTGTGCTGACTGGTTGTGCCATAGCATATGAGTCTACAAATTGTAGCAACTGTTGGGTGAGGGTGTTGGGGCTTATGTAGTATCCCCAGTCAATATTTGTGTATTTGAAGTCACCCAATATAATGGTGTTTGTGGAGACCTTCATATTCTCCATAGTTCCCATGAAAGCCGAGTGTGCTTCCTGGGTTTGGGAGGGTGGTCTGTAGCAGGCAACAAAATGAAAGGCAGTTTTGCACAATGGTAGTTGTATATGTATGGTCTGTGATGCTTTGTGCAGTGCTACTAACCCGGAGGTGTGTGTATCTGTGATGTATATGGATACTTCCCCTAGTTGTTTTGTCTGTTCCAAGTCTTGTGGTCAGAAAGCATGGTATGAAACATAACCTGGTAGTGCTGATGTGCATAAGTGAGCCTGAACCAGGCATCTGTTAGTGCACAGATATTGCTATCCTTCATACTGAGGAGAGTCCTGAGTGGCCGCAATATGAGGGTAACACATCTGGTGTTGAGCAGCATTACCCTTAGTTTCATTTAACCTATAATGTCTATGGAGGTGGGTTTGTCTTTTGAGCCCTGCTTAAAAAAGGCACTATGGTGGTAGCAAGAGCCTTAGCCTGCATTCGAACATCCAAGAATGACAGGTGCAAGCTGTCCATAGTGAAGCTACGTGGCATGTCGAGCATGTCACCACAGGCCGACAGACACTGTATCCCCTATGAATGATGCCAATTTGTTAGCCAACTGTTAAACGTGAAATGTTTGTCTGTATACTGTGACATCATAATTGGTGGGTGTAAGATGCTAGACAAGGTCAGGGTCATACTGGCCTGTGCTACATGATCAGAGTGTTCCTCCATGTATCATGTCATGTGGTCCAGGGAGTAACGTCTGAGGTTTTACGCACCAGCATGGACAATGATGGTGCCAGTCTTGTATTTGCTTTGGAGTGACCTGACTGCATGTGTTATGTGGCAGATACTGGCACCCGACAGACAGCCCAAAGTGACTATTCCCTTGTTTGGGCTGGTGAGTGGTATGTCAGTGTGTCTGACAATAAGTGTCACCTATTACAAGTGCATTAGGTGTATTGTTTAGCCCGAAGGGCAGTGACTGTGTGGCACACTGACATTGTGAACTATGTGATATGTGGGTATTGTAGTGGGGTAGCAGTTGTGTGTGTGTCTGCTTTGGAGGTCTCTGCTGCTTAGGCAGAGTTCATTTACAGCATCCGAGTATGTCTATGTGTGAGTGCTGTTGCTAGAGGATATGTGAGACTGATATGTGGTGTGTGTGGTTACCTTCACCACCTGATTGACTGTGCCAGTCATGGGTCGAGAGAGTTCAGCACCCTGTATGTCTATATAGGTGCATCTCACACATACATCTGAGTTTGTCGGGAGGAGGAGAGGATTGTCTGAGTACATGAGGCAGATGTGACATTGTGTCAACATCACAATATTCACCAGCTGGACTGGAGAGTACACACGAAACTGACCCCTGGACATGCCAGGATATTATGATGACATACTCTGTAGCCTGATCACAAAGGATCAGTAGGGTGTTAAGTGTATAAAAGAGTATAACAGGGATTAGTGCTCAGGTTTGTTGGTGTTTTGTAAAGAGTAGCTGAGAAGGAGTCCAGATTGAATCATGACACCTCCTTCAGCTATGTCATAAATAGCAATGTACACCCATATATGTCCTGAGGCAGGGCCAACTGTACCTGACTGACAATGCAGACATCCTGACATACAGGCCCATAAATACATACCCACCTCCCACTGACGATAGTCCATATCATCATACCAGGAGATATCACATGTAGAATGGATGAGCAGCTATCCCCAATGCCAAAAGCATGGCAGCAAGTGGAATACATTGATCCCCAATATGTGTCATGCATAAACTACAGAACAAACAGATCCTGCACCTGAAGAGTCAGCTGAGCCTCACCCCCTACACAGGATGTGGAACCATTGAATGTGTTACAGCAACATATGGCACTCCCCACAAGTGTTGGTGCACAACACACCATGGGAAGTACAGTCCAGTATGCCTATGAAGTCTGATCTGCAAGGTCATGGAGTCCATCATGGTTGAAGTCATAAACAGAGCTATTGGAAGCTGACATACACACAACCCTACCAACTGTGGTATGTTCATGTGCGGATAATGGTTCCCAAACATGCTAGACTGTTTGCAAGGCAGCCACCCAGGACATACATCACTGAACACAGCTACACATGTCTCACATAGACTTTGAATAGCCCTTTATCAACATCCCAGACACATATAGTATCCACAAAACCAACAAGTTGTGCATATATATGTGCTGACATATGAAGGAATGTCAATGCGTCCACAGATAGATCACACAAGGTAAGGATTATGAGGTCCTGTTCAAGCTGTTGACACCTGCTGACCCACATGGACCATTCCTGGAATGGCACAAAACAAAGTGTACACACATCACCATGTCCAATCTGATGATGTCATCATCCTATAAATACAGCAGGAGAAGGAAAACCAGCCAATAAAGCAAATAGCGTGCCATGTTAATGCATTTTTCTGTCTCTAGTATCATAACATAGTTAGGTAGGTGTTTGAATCCTGCAAACACTGACTGTGTGTGTATGTATGCAGTTTCCTTTGAGAAGAGTGCCCTTTTTGGAGACTGGGAAAACTCACTAAAAGAGGTACATTCCTCTTTGGAAAGTCTGATGATGTCACCATGTGTGTATGTGTGCAGTTTCCTTTGAGAGGAGTGCCCTTTTTGGAGACTGGGAAAACTCACTAAAAGAGGTACATTCCTCTTTGGAAAGTCTGATGATGTCACCATCCTACAAATACAGCAGGAGAAAGGAAACAATCCAGTAAAGCAAATAGCGTGCAGTTTCCTTTGAGAGGAGTGCCCTTTTTGGAGACTGGGAAAACTCACTAAAAGAGGTACATTCCTCTTTGGAAAGTCTGATGATGTCACCATCCTACAAATACAGCAGGAGAAGGGAAACAATCCAGTAAAGCAAATAGTGTGCTGTATTAATGCGTCTCTCTCTAGTATCATAACATAGTTAGGTAGGGGGTTGAATCCTGCAAGCACTGACTGTGTATGTGTGCAGTTTCCTTTGAGAGGAGTGCCCTTTTTGGAGACTGGGAAAACTCACTAAAAAAGGTACGAATTTCCACTTTGGAAAGTCTGATGATGTCACTATCCTACAAATACAGCAGGAGAAAGGAAACCAGCCAATAAAGCAAATAGTGTGCGGTGTTAATGCGTCTCTCTCTAGTATCATAACATAGTTAGGTAGGGGTTTGAATCCTGCACACACTGACTGTGTATATGGGTATAGTTTCCTTTGAGAGGAGTGCCCTTTTTAGAGACTGGGAAAACTCACTAAAAGAGGTACTTTCCTCTTTGGAAAGTCTGATGATGTCACCATCCTACAAATACAGACAGAGAAGGGAAACCAGCCAGTAAAGCAAATAGCGCACGGTGTTAATGTGTCGTTCTTCAGTATCATACCATAGGTAGGGGTTTGAATCCTGCAAACTCTGATGGTGTGTTGGTCAATGTGGTGTGGGTTTTGGTTTTACTATGGTAGGACATATTATGATTAAAACAGTAAGTGCATTGCACACATCAGGTATCTGTGTGGCAAATATATATGTGTACATGTCCCCTCAATCAGTATACAGGTGTGAAGCCTGCATACTACATGAATACATCTGTTTCCATTGACAGGTTGTGCCGCTGCTTCTCAGATCGTAGGTCAGATATGTATGTATGTGATAAGGCCATCCACTGTTGTGATCTGTGGCCAAGGTCATCTGTGCCACACACACCCATGACAGTTACTAAAGAGTAGTGTGAGTGAGGGTATTTGTCAGACATGTTCATACACAACAATGACTAGCAATAATGGACAGTCTGTATAGGTGTACAACTGCATTGTGGATATTCATTCAGGCCTCTAATGTCTTATGTGATACACCGAGGGACGCCACAATACCTATGGATATGTGGATACCAAGGAACACATGACATAACACGAGGCTGTATGTGCACATTGGTACCCAACATACATGAGGTCTACCATCGATGTGGTACTGACGGGATAGTATGTATAGTAAATGTGGATGATTATGCCATAGCCGGCTTACTGTTATACAGCATGTATCAGACAACAGGTATCTGTCTGTATGATACCCTTGTGTAGGATATGCGTCCCATCCGGGGAATGCATTGTAGGCCAATGCATGCATTTCCAGATGTGGATGGACACATCCCTAGTGTGTTTGCATGTACCTAAGGGGGCAAACAGGTGTGGTCCCAGAAATGGGTGACAGTCAATACCACTGGTTAGTGTTAGAGTATAGTACCAGAAGGATCCAGCTGTTACTGAGTTCCCTACAACTGTGTGTCATTTGTCAGGACATCATCCAATGATTGCTTATAGTCCTGCTGTTGAGGTTGTGTATACTACCAGACCACAAATCATTGACAGATATTAACAGTATCACCCAGAGCATAGTGTCAACCCATGTCATGCATACATGTGGACCCGTGTTAGCACATAACTGTAGTAGAATGCATACTGGCCATTGAAAGTTACTATGAGATGTTAACAATGTGCACAACAGGGTATGCCACACGTCCCATGTGTCCACCATGCACGTACATGCAGACATTGCGCACCCACCATGTTCACAGATGTACACTTGCTAATCTGTACTGCACACATCACACACATACTGTCCACTCACTAACACATGCTGGCAACACATTACACTTCAGCCAAGTGGGACATGGGTGGACAATACATACTCAGACCTAACAGTGGTGTAAACAATGCTACATTGATAATGAGAGCTTTGATGCATAATGCCTGCTCAGACATACCTACAAGGATGTCATTACACTTTCCTGTTGACAACTTGCTAATATTGCTACACTGCTAAAATGTCACCCTGTGCATCAGCACCATGTTAGCCTGTTCCTGCATCAATGTTACAGATGACAGGAAGTGACACAGGTATCATCATATGCACAGGGTGTGTTGTTGTTTGCCAGAGCCTGACAATGACCCATCCAATCGACATGTCTCTGTGTGTGTGTGTGTGTGTGTGTGTGTGTGTGTGTGTGTGTGTGTGTGTGTGTGTGTGTGTGTGTGTGTGTGAGGGACAACAGTACAGCATGGGCCAACATTGATGTAATGTGTGTGTGTATGTGTGAGCCCTAGTTGTTTGGTTAATGTGTGTGTGTCTGCATGCACACAGCTCCACCATGTGGCTGCCATATATGGTAGTTTGTGGGACAGCCATAGACTGTACCTGCTTGGCTGTACAGATCACTGTCTCCGGCCACGGACACAGTACCTGTGCCTGGCAGGGGTGCTATGGACAGTATAAGGTACCAACCCTGACTGGGTACTGTCATCAGAGGCAAAAGTATGATGACTGAACACATGTCCCTGCTGGGATTGGCCATAGCCATGTGCACATGGTCTACTGGGACAGTCAATGGACAGGCCAGCCCCAGCATGGCTGGGGCTGGTACTGCCACTACGGGAGCGGCTGTGAACTGTGGGCCATCCATGACTACTGCCAGCTGTTGCTGTTGCTGGCATGCATCCGAGTCAACATCGCAACTGTCCCGCACAGTCCTGGCTCATGGAAGACATATTGTGGAGGGCATCTACTGTCTGCCGCCAACGTCTATCAATGACCTCAGTGTAATTCTGTATGGCACCAGCAAGGTCACGGATGCTGTCATTGATAGCGGTGTAATGGGCCCTCTGCACCCTAAGTCCCTGTCTGGTGTACCGTTCCATATGTGCCTGAGCCTGCATTACAGCCCAGAACATACTGGACATTGTAAGCCCTGTCAGGGCACATCTACCAGGGGCAATATGACCAGCGGTGCTCCCCTGAGAACCCCTGGACCTCCGCCTATGTAGTACCATTCCAGGAATCCGGCTATGGCTGCTGTGAGTGGATGTAAGTGCCATGGGTACCACACTCTCCTCGTCAATGCCAACTGTATGCTGTCCCTTGCCTATGGCCATTGGTGATAAGGGATGTATTGACAGTATGAGTGTGCACATAGATGGGGTTGAATGCTGTGTACTGTCGATTGGCGGACCAACGACAGACCCTGTCAAACCTTCCTGTGCCGGAATACATGTCTCATCATCACCACTATTCGTGGCAGTGGCTTCAGGTTCCCTGCTGCTTTCGGCCACCCCTAACTCAGCAACTGTGAGAGGAAGACAGGAAACACACTTTACAGTCTGCACATGATGCATGCACACATGCACACATGAACACATGCACACATGCACACATGAACACATGCACACATATACACTCCTCACTACAGCACATACACACACACACCAGCAATCCAACACATACTCTATAGTGGGTGAAGGTGGGTGTCAGTATCACAAGGCAAACAGTCACCACACATGTGTCAGCATGCAGAATATGTGTTGCACAAGACCATGCAGTTCAAGTGTAGATGGCCCTATTTCATGGCAGTGTACATGGCTTTGATGCAACTGTGTAGTTGTTCGGTGATTGGCTACACCCTGGAACACAATGTGTACCTGGACACAACATCGCTATGCAAGTATCATCAGCTCTGTAATGCCCTGTGCACCATCATTCACAGGTATACATGCCACGGCTGCATGTGTTATCTGTGTGACACATAGGTTTCCATGTCTGAGTACAGTGTCTGTGTCCATAGCAGATAATAGTGGGCACAGGTGTAGCACATGCATGCTATGTACACACACGGGATGAATGGTGCCTGTTGATGTGAAGGAATCCCAATGCTCAACATGGCCAGTGTACAGTGGTTATGGTGAGTGTGGTACATATTGCAGATATGTCTGTGCCAGCCATGGCATGCTACACAACTGCAACATTAAACACCACACATACCCATTGTGTGTCATGTGACCTATACACCCACTAGCATTCCAGTACATGTATGTGACACTTTGTTTGGATGGCGACTGCTGTGCATATTGTGTATACTGGCATATGTAAGCACACAGAACATGCTATGCATATTGTGTATATGTGCATATGTTTGCACACACACAACATTGTGGTGCACAACAATGACTGCTATGAGTAGTACTGTGGTCACTGTAACTGGATGGAGTGTAGTACTTTGTGCCATCATCATCATGCATCTTGTGGTCACTCACAGCTACTAATGTGTGCAAAACCACTGCCTAGCATGCTGTACCTGAACTGCAGTGCCGTGGCTACATTCACAATTACACAGCCACTTTGTGCATGGGTGTGTGAGGTGCCCAATAGGGAGTATTGCCTAACATGTCTGTGTTATGTGTTGAAGAGTGTTGCACAGCCCCATGATAGGCCTCTACCCCTGAGGTACATCATGTGTGTGTGCATGACATGTGGGATACTGAAGTGTGACCTTACAGCGGGTGTGTGGTAATGCCAAATGTAGCATGTTTTCGTGTACTGCATATGATGCACATGTTCTGTTGTGTACAGCTGTAGCAACTATGCATATCCAATGTGCAGTACAGTGTTGCCACAAATGTGTCTGCTGCTCTGTGCATTGCATGTGATTGAGGCAGCTACTGACTTTACTGATATGTTTAATGTCTCACAGCAAACATGCACAGCATGCATTATGCGTAGGTGTGTTACGTGTATGTGGCCTACACCTCACCTATGACATGTACATGTCATTACCAATATTAAAGTGTTAACACACTCACCAGCATGTATCGTCAGCCCTGCTGTCACACCAGAGGGACCTACAAGAATATGACACAGTTTGTCAGTGGCCACAACTGTGGCATTGCTACTGTGAGTGTGCTAAACTACAGTAGAACAACAGTCAACAGTCACAGGTGTACAGATACTTTTCCAAATATCAGTATTGCACACAATAGGCAGCACAACTGCTGAACACACAGTACACATCTCACATATGCATATTCTAACAATACAGGTAACAGTAGTCTACAGCTAGGGCATATTACCTGCATGCTCCATGTCATCATGCTGGGTGGCTCCCGCCTCCATGATGACACATGTGTGATGCTGTTGCTGCTGTAGGCCAGGAGCCACCATGCTTGGGAGCAGCTCCTCCACTCTGGTGAGGAGGGGATGTATGGCCACCCCACCACCTGTGGCAAGCTGTTGTCTATGGATATCAGACGCACACCGCTGGACATGTCTAATTAAATCACTGCAGTGATGACGTACCTGCTCATATGTCCGGTTATGCATGCCTATGTCATTTACCCAACGAACAAGATCTTGCCACAGTGCAGTACGCTCATGATGGTGCTGGCTGGCCCTAGAAAACAGCAGTGTATAGTGCTGCACCAGGCTGTTGTGTATTTCCTGTTCCTCCGCAGCTGTATATGATGGATTGCATTGACGAGCCATAGCCCTGGAAGACAATTAAACAATATGTGTGAGCAAGTCATGTGGCACACTTAACATTATTAAGTACAAATATCACTTAACTGCCACATATAGCATCTGTTTGTCTGTCAGAGGATACACACGTTCAATACCACATATCAGTGCTCAGCCCACAAATGGCTGACAGTGCCTGCCACACTCCATATAACAAACCAGTATACACCAGTACTTGGCACACTGTTTGGGATACAATGCACAACCTTGCCATGGGGGTATATATCAAGCTAATGCATGAAGAAATATGTCATCCAATGCAATGAATGTAAAGTACATTTACAGTATTACCAGTAAACCACCGTAGTCATTGATGCCATACCCCTACCTAACATATGTGTACGGTTGTTAATATAGTTGGCATACTGCTGTAACAGAGTATACATGTTGCTAGGTACACACACATACCCTGTAACACATATGTGATTGCGGGCATGGTACAGGCATCATTACACACACATCAGACATACATACAACAAACAAATTCATGCCGACACAGATGAGCATTACCTGTGTACCTTACAGTACTGTGTGCCCCTACTTACAGATACCTATGCCTGAGGTATGTAATCTGTGCAGACTACAGGCAACACACAAGACAGTATTACCAGGGAATGCGAACATACAGCATACTGTGCTGTTTAGGTCTACAGCTTCACGTAGTACAACAGTTCATATGTGAGCTGGGTTCACCAGCAGTACCACTTACTGAGCATACATGTATTGCATCAGCCTACAATGGAACACCACAGTCGTACACAAGGAACTACATCACAACATATGCCATCCTACTATGTCTGCATCTCAATAACTGACATATCTTTCTCTGGCCTCTCACCTAGGACACAAACTACCATGACAGAAACAACCTTACACTAAGCTATCACACCTTTACAGACCTTGCACGCATTCACTGTCACACTCATTCCACCTCACATAGCAGGTATTGCACTGAGTAAATGTGTGTGTGCATTGTGTCATAGGTATATAATACACTATTGGCCCTAGGGCCTAGCGCAGCCTAGCCATATGCTACCCTGGCCTTTGACACACATGTAATGTGATTTCACTTGCTCCTGTCAACCGGATACACAGAGGTGACTCCCAGGGCATATTACATATCTCCCAAACAATCATCAGGGGTATGTATGACATCTGCTAATGAGTAGCCTTGTTTTTTAATGCTGGGTGGTTTAGTCCAGAGTATGGCATATTTGTGGATAGGAACCTGTACCTCCAGCATGTGCTCTTTAGTGAGGTGACGAGGATTAGGGCCCTAGGTCATGAAACCCAGAGGGATTGTGAGGTGTTAACATGGTGGTTGGCCGACTGTTATGGGTGTAACATACCTCTGTATGTCCGGCAGAGGTAACCCCTGGGTGGGCGGTAAGCAACGCACTCTAGCTGTAGTTTTGTGAGTCAGTCTGCATAGGGCATGTGTTTGAGGGCAGTATTACTCTTTGTGAGGTATGTCTGTGGCCTTTCCACTTGCTGCAGTTGTCATGTGAGGTACATACCACATGAGGCATTGTGATGAGTAGAGGGGAACACTGACCTATATTTTCCTAGATGACACACCTTTTGTGATGACACGTACCACATAGACAGATTACAAGACTAGTGTGGCACTGTGATTATCAAAGGGGAGGCTACTTTCCACCTGTGTCCCATGTTCCCTTCTGACACCTTCAGTGTTAGGCAGGCTACCACCTATGTGGTAGTTACTGGGTAAAGTGTTTTGGAATGGGGTATGGCACTGCAGTACCAACACTGGTGTTCAGTCCATGCCTTGGTCAACAGGCACCTGTTGTAGTACGTATGACCCCATGTCTCCCTCTGTCTCTCTCTAGATATATATATATATATATATATATATATATATATATATATATATATATATATATATATATATATATATATATATATATATATATATATATATATATATATATATATATATATATATATATATATATATATATATATATATATATCTATACATATCTATACATAGCTACAGATATCTATACATATATATATATATATATATATATATATATATATATATATATATATATATATATATATATATATATATATATATATATATATATATATATATATATATGTATCCATATCTATATATCTATATATCTATATATATATCTATATATATCTATATCTATATGTCAATATTATATATATATATATATATATATATATATATATATATATATATATATATATACACATACATGTATAGATCCATTGCTGTACATATAGATGCACATATAGGCACATATACTGCCCACCTTTCATGGTGAAGATGTCAATTATGCAACAGTTGTGAGACATACGGTTATGTAATAATATTGCACAGTGTTGTGCAGAATGCATTTTGCTGTCCTCAGGCTGTATAGCTGTAGCAGGCCTCACTGCCTGTAGCTCAGTCCCACAGCGTTTAACCACCACATGACATATACCGGCACTGCTTGCTGTCTGCAATGCCACACACTACAACCTACATACATATGTGCACATAGCAACCTTCAACAACATATATATGTCCAGCCTTCACAACAGTTGCAGTATGTTCCTTGCCCTATTCACATGTGCATATACATATAGGTGCGGACTGCTGCCACATATGGATGATTCACAGTATGTAGAGTACCCTTCAGACACATCATTCGAATGCCAGCAAATACATATCAGTTACATACCTTACCTTTGTATTCTTCACCTCCGTCTGTTGTAGCTGTTGCTTTGTTATTTTTTTTTTATTTATTTTATTTTTTTTTGGTTTTGGTTTCCTCTGTGTGTTGGTCTTTCCTTTCAGTGTCCGTCTCTTACAGCCTATTTGTCTCTGTCTATCTGTCTCTGTCTGTCTGTCTCTCTTACTCCCTCTCTCTCTCTTAGTTGGTGCATTGATATCATTGCATGTGTGGACAGCAAGTACAGGCTGCTTTTCTAGGTATCTGCACATGTGCATGTGATGGCCTCTGCACCAATTGGTGCCTACCATTTAGTAATTGCATGCAGCCTGCTGCATGGTAATTGCAGTACTCACTGTGATTGCAGGACACTGCTATAAAATGCTAGATTAGGTAGGCGTAGCCCTTTCAGTTGTGCAAGGTGGGGCCCATGCTTGTTTGCTGTGGACACTGTTGTCTCAGTCAGAAGGTTGGTATATGTCTCATATCTGAAGCTAGGGTTGTAGCCAGTGATATGCATGTTGTACTGAAACCTGACTGTTGCTTCTTCCAGTACACTCTTCTCAGTATGTAGGTTTACTCACACCTCCTAATGCTAACACTGGATACATGGGAGTATGTACTTTCTTTTCGAATTAGAGAATTAACTGGCATACTACAGTAGTTATTGCAATATGTTCCTAAGGCTTTCCTATTTTCCCTTTACATTCACTCATTGTAATGCATAATATATTACTTACAGCACCAAGTTATTGTATATCTGCTGTGGCTTAGTGGTACTTCATGCAGTCTGGTGAGTCCAAGGTGTGGGGTTTGAGACTGACAGAGGTATTTCATTTTCCTGCTGAGCAGTAAAGGGGCCCTGCCATAGAGTGACTAAGGCACTTTTAAGCAGTTGTAAGTGGGTTTGTGTGACGCTTAGTGATGCTTAGCTAAGCGCACACATGCACACACTGGTGCAAACCCGCTAACTACTGCTTAAAAGTGCTTACTCCTGCTAACCCCCGTGCTAATTTCTTTTAAAGAAAAGAAAATGGGGAGATAGGAAAGTGGTGAAAAAGGAGGCACAAAGAGGGACACACAGTAGGTAAACAAGCTCGGGATGTGCAGGATGGGTGTAGGGAAGATCCATAGCTGCCCATTTCTTTAACAGCAACAGCTGTGCATATGCAATGAATTTGGAGTTAAATTTGAAACCTTCCACCCTCGGGAGAGGGGTGAGGACAACAAAGTATGTCGTACTGCCAATTCTAATTATCAGCTTACATGTTTGTCCAATGGACATGTGTGTGAAATGGGCAGCTATGTATGGGGCGTAATTTTTTTCTGGGTACAGATTGCCCTTTTTTTTTCAGGTGAGAGTGGGAAGTGAGGTAGAGAAAATAGGTATGTCTGGGGAGGTAGGTTGGGAAGGTAAACAGACAAGACAGACAAGATGCATACAGGGGCGGTATATGACACATGGGGTGGGTGAACACAATTGATGGGGTAGGATGTTTGGAAATAGCAAGCCCATGAGCCCACAGATGGTAACAGTGGAACTGAGATCCCTACCCATGGGCAGTCACCACTGAACCTTCACAGCCCCGAGGGTGGCTATACTGGGAGCTGCATAGGATGGGCAGGCTCACCAGTGAGATGCGCCACTCTCGTCTCAAGCTGGCATAGGGGATCAGCGACTGAATGCTAGATCTCCCTACGCACCACAGCCCAGACCCTTCGAAGGGTGACAAGTGGCCCTTCTCCGCCCACGCTTGCATGAGGGGGACGAGCCCCATCCCCTGCAGCGCTTCCACCCGAAGGTGGCGCAGGACCAATGGAGGAGGGGAGCCCGGACTGGGCACCAGACCTGCTGGTGCCAGGAGCACTCGCCGGCTGAGGAGGGACAGGTGGGTCCGCTGGGACCGGCCTTTCCATACGTTCTGTGATTAGGTGTGTTTAATTACAACATACGTAAAACAGTATTCCAGATTAGTTGTAACAACATGCAATAATATTCCCATTTACCCAACACACCAAGGGTACAACAGTTGAACAGCAAGCATAACACATGCATATATTGAACCACAGTGGTTATTCCAAGAGCATGCAGGGATGTTTGGTAGCAACAGGCCACCATGATTGTGGTGTTTAAACAGGGCACATGCATCAACATGAATGCAAATATTTATAGAACAATAGGACATATGTCCCAACAAATATGTAGGGTGTAGAAAAAACCTCGGTTAACATCTTATAATGACCTTTTAGTCTACACTACATTTCTAGTGACTGCAAGTGTATATCCCCTACCTGTTATATTACACTTGCCACCATACATTAAGTTGTGTAATGGGTTTGGCTAGTTCAATATATGCCTGACCTATGTCTGACATACTAACTGTCCAGGATGCAGATGTTACTGCTACATATTTCTTGACTGCATTTATATTTCTTTATCTACATATCTGGGATGTTTTCACATGACATTTTCACTTCAATTTGTACAGAACCCTACATTTCTTGACACACACTCACATTTCTGGGGGTAAAAAAATAACATGCTACATGTGTGCCAGGTTTACTTATTCATGCCAGTCAGTAACTGACTGGTGTGGACTGTATATATGTTTCACAGCTACTAGCACTTCCATCACCCACTTTATGTGGGACTGCACAACTCTGGGTTGCCAGCACCTTTTCAAACAGTACTGTTTGTATAATGCAAGGGTACAACAACATTTCAGACTCTGTGACACAGACACACTCTGGGTTTTAGACCTTTATTAATGACATTACACACTTTTCCACAGGCTCACTCCTTTATTTGTTTTAACGGTGTATATGACACATTCAAGACATATTATACCTTTATTAATCGGTTAGAACAATCTTTTTTCAGGCTCACTCACTTATTTTATATGACAGTACCTGCAGAGATATTATTCCAGACATATGTTACCTTTCTTAATGGGTTACTACACTCGTTTTCTGCCTCTCTGACATTTTTATCTGACAGTACATGCAGATGACTTATTCTGGCAATTTTATGGCTGTATTATTGGACTACAACACTTTTTCTCATGCTCTCTCCCATATTTTATATAACAATACATGCAGAATAATCACTAACCTGCCTGATGGCGCAGCCTTAGCAGTCTATCAGCATAGGCTTGCTGATTTGTAGCACGGTCACCTGCAGCTGTAAAGTAAACAAAGGGATATTGAGAATACCTATCTGTTATACATACTCCATTATCAATTCTTATATACTGCATTCCATGGCTACATACTCAGTTGTGGGGCATCCCGCATCCCACGGGCCTCCTGTATCCATTCGTTCAGGCGGTCCTGCTTTCGTCGCTTCAGGTCTGCATGGAGGTGATGGACCTGCTCACCAGTCCGAGGAATGCCTGTGGTACTGGTGAGGTCACGAGCTAACCGGTTCCAAGCCTCTGCCTTGTACTAAGTCCCTTGGAACTGGCCCTGCAGGAGTCTTGACTCGTAACGGTGGACAAGGAGTCAAACCATGTATCTGGACTCCTCGATGCCCCAACGTTGTGCTCAGAAGTATGTTCCCTCTCTGACACCAGACATTCCAACTGCAGATGTGAGCTACAATCAGTTATGGCGTGTATTCCCACCTGTGGGGCTTAAATATGCCACATTTCCTGCACTTTTTTGTAATTGGCCATTTTGTAACATTCTGACTGCAGACCTGCTTAGTAATGGTTAAACTACTATTCGTAAGTATATGAATGTTAATAGTGGCTGTTTCTCCTATGTTGTCATGGCTTAGTGGTTCTGTACTTTGCTTCTGATGTACAGAGTCCTGGGTTCGAACCTTGTCATTCATTTTATTTTCATACTATCCAGACAGGCTAGGGGGTGTGGCTGCATTTAAGCAACTTTGCTCTACGTTGCTCCTCGGTGCCCTGGTTGGTGCGGCGCGCATATCCGCACAAACACATTGCGCTGGGTAAAGCGCTATTAAACAATGGGCAACTCTATTGCGCTAGGTAAAGCGCTATTAAACTATGGGCAACTCTATTGCGCTAGGTAAAGCGCTATTAAACTATGGGCAACTCTATTGCACTGGGTGAAGCTCTATTAAACTATGGGCAACTCTATTGTGCTGGGTGAAGCGCTGCTTAACTGCAGGCAATTTTATATCAGGATCCTTTAAAATATTTATTTTGTTCACTGGTACATTGGCCATTTCACTGCTTTTTAGTAATGTTTAAACATATTTGTCAGATATTATTTCATATATACTGATTAAAAAATAAATACGAAGGGGAGTGGTGGGACTCAAACCATGAATGCCTCTTCTTTGTGTGAATGCTCTACCATCACACTATGGCTGTTTGGTGTGATTTGTATAAACATTCTTTCTTATGCTCTTCCATGTCAGAATTGCTAACTCTAGCTAAGCAATGGGACACCCGTACACACAAGGGCAAATACGGGCAGCTATTTTGGGGATTTAAAAAAATATATTTAATGTTTTGCATTTTAGAACTGTAATAGGGGTTTACAATATCAGGGAGTGTGGTGTTGAATGCAGGGACATTTGAGCGGACTCGCTCTTGTGTGTGTGCTTTGTTTAGTTTTAAAACACTTGCAGGGGCATGGACATTTAGACTGCTCGGCAGTCGGACACGTCCCCTGCTTTCTTACACGGTCCGTGTTAGACTTACGCTTGATTCAGCGTGCCCTCATGCATATTCATGGCACACTGACGTCAAACCATTCAACTGCAGCCTCCGGGTAAGACCTATTAAGTCTTACATGGAGGATTAGTGAATCTGGGGGTAAAACAACACTCATCCTATTAAACAAATGACAACAACACAGCCAGGCAGTGCCAGTACAGATCAGAAAGCATAGAAAAATAAAGCTTTACTCCCATCAAAACTGATCCTAACCCATAAAGAATAGCAACAAAAAAAATTGATTCAAATAATTTTAAATAAACATATTTCAAGGTTTTTCCTTGCTGCAAGAGCTCAACAATTACCAACTACAATTTTTATAAAATGCCGCATGTAGAGACTTGCATCAAAACAGTAAATTCTTCAGCAATAAAAAGCAATGCCCTTTATAATGTCCCAAAAGTGAAAGGACTGGGCTGGTCTCACAAAGCCCATTCACTAACCTGTCAAATTATATTGCACAACACATTTCAGGATAGCAGCTTATCTGACTTAATTATCTAAGGTAAAGGTATAATGGAAAATATGTTTTTGAAAAATGTGATACAAGAAACCATAATTGCAAAAAACATACCAGAAAGTGTACACTTAATGAAAGATATGGCACATGGGGGTCGTCAATGATCACACCTTTCAAACTCTTAGCACAAGAAATCTCGACAAAGCCAAAAATAATGGGGGGGGGGGCAAAGGCCCAAATATAGGAACAGGTTATAAATATAAATTTAGAAAGTTGATACAATAACAAGTTTTGCATTAACATGCATTTTCTGAAGAATATGGACCTTGAAATTCAATTATTATTATTTAGAAACTTCAATCTTCAGGGATTTGTCAGAAAACCAAATTATGAGGGACAGACCAAAAATATGAGAAAAAAGTATGGACATTCTGTGAAATTCTGGACAGTTAAGAGGTATGGAATGATAGTTAATACGTAAAGATGGTATGCATAACCCATTTTAGTAACATAGCTACTTAGTGACAAGGGGAATGTTACAGCTTTCTGTTGAAATCGGCAACAACAGGTGAACCTGATATTTATTCTAAATGACACGGAAAACGTACATCCAGTGCAAAGGAGCCATTACAGAAAACCAGCATACAGTCTCTCACAAAGAAAATCATGTTGACCTGGTCAAGAGCACTACAGTGATATTCTACTTGATCATCAGCCACACAATTAAAATATAAATAGGGACTTTCCCTATCTATCTTACTTTCCTTCATCCAGGGCCTTGGTGACAGTTTCAAAGAAGTAAACTAGGTTCAATAGGCAAGATCTGCTTCTGATGAATCCAAATTGGGTGGGGTCAAGTGCTTGGAGATTGCCTATGTTGTTGCTTATGAGATCCATAACAATAAGTTCCATGGCTTTAGAGATCAGACTTGTCAAGTTAATGGGGCGTTAGTTTCCCAGGTCAGTAGCGGCACCATATTTGTGCAAGGGGATGACAATGGCAGCTCTTCACTCTGTAATTAGGCTGTGGTTGAATAGGGTGCTCAATGGCAAAGTTAGTTCTTGCTGGAGATGGTGTAGAATACAGTCTATGATACTATCAGGTACTATGGAACCTGTATTCTTTGCCTTGGATAGGGCCTTTAACACTTGATCTATGGAGATGTCAACTTGGCCTTTGGGGGAGCGATAAGGGGGTGAAGTTTGCACTGAACCTATCAGGTTGGCTAAGTCAGCAGGATCAGTGTAAGTGGTACCATTAAGTACTAATTTGGAACAAACTTGGGCTTTGCCATGGAGGTTCCTAACGTAACAGAAGAAGGAGTTGTGGTTTCCCTTTGTTTCTTAGGCTAGTTTCAAATGGCTTTGGAGGTTTTCACTAGTGATTTAATTTACTTGTTGAGGCAGAGGAAGAAGTTTTTCCAGTTTGGAATTTGTTCCTTTTTACCGTTGGACAACAGTTTCTTCCATTTGTTGTAAAGCCTGTTGATAGAGGAGGTTTAAAAGACATGTTTGTGCTTCCTTGAGGAGCAGGTTTTAGCTCTTTTGGTTATGGCTGATTCCATGAAGTAGTACAGGTGCTTGTGTACTGCACTGGTGTACTATTCAGCATAGTAGTCTTCATCTTCTTAGGAGGGTGGTGGTGTGAAGCTGCTGATACCTCCCTTAAAAGGTTGTAGTCTGCTTTTGAGAAGTTTTTTAGACTGGTTATGGCTGGGGAGAGTTTGGGTGGGATATAAACTTCGAATGAGACAAACCAATGATCTGATCTTACCAGGGAAGAACATACTATGGGAGTGGTGCAGCGGTCGCCCATGTTGGTGAGAACCAAGTCCACTATGTTATCTCCCCTTGTGGGGGATGAGACCAGCTGGTCTAGTGCATTAGAACTGATGAAGTGATGGAATCGTTAGGTGAGTGCATTAGTGCAGGAATAGTTCACCCAGTCTGTGGTGGGATAGTTGAAGTCACCAAGGATCAGAGTGTTAGGGGGTACCTTGATGGAGTCAGGTAGGTCCAGGTAGGGGGAACGGGTGTCATATTGCTCAGCAGGACTGAAAAAAATCTGCAGGATAAGCTGGAACTATTTTTTGAAGAGGTTTTGCTTATCTTGTTGCCAGTTCACTCCTGATCAGATGGAATGGTTTAGAAAATGGATAGATACAGGGCATAATTCAGCTAAACTCTTAACACATTTTATAATCCATGCCATGCACTGCTAATAAGAAATGTTAATCAGAAAACTCCCTGGTTAATCCCCAGATAAAAATAAGTGCAAAGTCAGCCTGGAAGACTATCCCACAATTTCATAATCATTCTAGCTAGATATCATTTTGTACTAAATGCCACCAATGTGAACAAATGTAAATGAAAAAATTAAAAACTATTTGGCAAATCATACTCCTCGATATTAAACTGACAAGGCATGGAGAGCAAAGAGTGTACGCTTACTGCAATAACAAGCAAACTGCTTCTTCTGAAACAATTCTTGATACTCTTGCTAATTATTTTAACCCCTGTTCAGGCAATGACAGTAGCATAACACTATATCCTCCATAATCCAAAAGTGGACACGTTTGATTTTCTCAACCTTCAGCTTTCAATAGGTCTCATTCAAGAAGGTGAAGAGAAGGCAAAGCCAAGGTAACTTAGCTAGTTCTTAGCTGTCTCTAATGACATTTGGCAGAAGTAATTCAGAGCATATAACACTTTCACGTCCTACACACAATCAACATTTATTGTGTATAAGGACAGCAATCAATTAATTACACTGCTTAAGGGAGGAGGCGTCACAACACATAGAACCCTACAGAAACAGTTCACTGATCGAGTCCCTTTCTAAGATATTAAAAGAATTGTATCAAATCAAGTAACACTCCTCAGACAAATAATTACAGGTTCTTTACAAAATATTAACATGGCTTCCAGAAGTGCCACATTACATGGACTGTGCTACAGACATTTACTAACAGCCAACATCAAACTATAGCTGCTAGCAAAATACCTGGTGTGATCTGCATTGATTTTCCAAAAACAGCAATCTGTGCAACATCACAAACTCCTTTCTTATGTAGTGTTGAAGGGACCCAGTTGAACTGTTTCATCGGATATCTACAGCTTTGTACCTGCAAGGTACTGATCAACAACATTTCTTTCAATCTCTACTAGTATGCCTCAGGGATCTATGTTAGGTACAGGCTTACTCACAAAACAGCCTTTTGTTAGCGTGTTCTACTTTTTTCCCCAAACGTAGTCCACAATTTTTATGTGAATGCTGTAACAATATTGTGCTGTGATATACCTCCCAGAGTCATTTCCACTTTCATTTTATCTGGTTGTCTGCTTATTAACTCCCCAAGTGATGCAGACATCCTACAGAAAGGCCTCACTGAGATCAATGACTAGTGTTGAAACCATGGCCTTAAGCTTAACGCCAAAAAATGCGTCATCATCCCCTTTGGTAAAAACTCAGTTCCCACATTCAAAGGGAATCCAGTGTCTGTTTGCCTGGGATGACATGCTCGACAAGCCATGTTGCTTCACAAGAGATGGCTTGCAGCTGTCACCCTTAGGCTTTCGAATACTGGTAAAGGCTCTTGCCGCCCCCATAGTGCCTTTTTTAGGCAAGGCTCAAATGACAAACCCAGCACCGTAAATAGCACAAGTAACCAAAAACTGAAGGTAATACTACTCAACGCCAGAAGTCTAAACCTCAAAATGCATGCACTCAAGGCACTCCTCAGTATGGAGAACATCGATATCTGTGTAGTAACAGAAACCTGGTTTAAGGCTTCAGAAAGCACCACGCACTACCAGGCTATAACTCATACCTTACCTTTCAGCCACAGAACCCGTACCGAAACACAAAAGGCGGGGGTGTATCCATATTCATCAAGGATACTCGCACCTTCAGGTTAGTGGCGCAGCACGATGTATCAGAGATCATCCAAGTGCAACTAACAATGGGCAAAACTGCAATCCAAATTGTAGCTTGCTACAGATCACCCACCATGACCCAAGACCCCCATTCCGCATTTCTGGAGTCACTGTAAAATAGGAAGGTCCTACCAAATACCATAATACTGGGTGATTTCAACTACCTAAACATTAACTGGGAGAACTACTCAAGTACTAACTTCCTTGCACAATGCTTCCTAGAATTTATAAACTCGAATGCCCTGGATCAACTGGTCAACACCCCCACCAGATGGAACAAGATATTGGACCTGGTCATCACCAACATGGGTGATCGGTGTTCTACACCTGACGTCAACCCGTCACTGGTTAGATCAGACCATAGACTAATTACTCTGAATATTCACATTCCGCCCCCAACCCCAATCAAGGAAACCACCATGAAAAACTTTTCAAAAGCAAACTTCATGTTGCTTAAGACTGAGGTGGAAAGGTTCACAGTCCCCACGCCAATGGACAATGCTGTCCAAGCTGCTGAAACCTATACAAAGGCACTCTGTGACCATCTGCAGGAATGCATGGATTGTGCTCTCCTTCATTAAATCATCCAAGGCTAGCTTCGAAAGAAAAATTGACAAGGACTCCAAAGATAACCACAAAGCATTCTTTAGCTATGTCAAGAACCTAAGTGGAAACTCTTAGGTCTGCTCTGAGTTGGTGCAGAATTGCACAAAAATACACTGAACCGACTGATACTGCCAACATTTTGGCAGACCGGTTCAGTGCAAACTTCACACCCTTCTCATCCCCTAAAGAGCCCATAACCATACCAGAAGAATGTAAGTCCCTGGCAATCACCAGCACACAGGTTAAAACAGCCCTATCCAAAGCCAAAAACACAGCCTCGATGGGATCTGACACCCCAGACTGTGTCTTACAAGAGCTCCAAAATGAACTAACCCCTCACCTAAACACACTGTTTAAAGTCAGCCTCTCTACAGGCTATGTACCCACAGAGTGGCGCACAGCAACAGTTATCTCACTCCACAAAGGTGGCACCACAACGGACCCCGGGAACTATTGCCCTATAAGCCTGACTAGCCTGGTCTGCAAGGCTATGGAGAGCATGGACCCCACCCAGTTTGGCGTTGTTAAAGGCAGATCATGCCGCCTAAACCTGGTGGACTTCTTTGAGACAGTTACCAAGGTATTAGCTGAGGGTAAGGAGGACCACACAGCCTACCTATACCTCGCAAAGGCTTTCAACACCATTCCCCATTCTGGTATTATAGACAAACTCACCAACCTGAACATTAACCCCTATGTAATGAGATGGGTTGCAAATTGGCTTATGGCCAGAACCCACATGGTGAGAGTTGCAGACTCTCTAGTTCCAGCGCTAAACCGGTTACAAGTGGTGTCCCCCAGGGCTCAGTACTAGGACCCCTCCTGTTCGGTATATACTTCTCAGAGGTACAGGCAAACACAGGAGGACTTTGGCTGACCAAGTTCGCAGACGACTGAAAACTAGGGGCCATAATTGATTCTCCGTCAGATACAGACACCCTCCAGAAGGGTCTCACTGAGATGGATACCTGGTGTCAAAATCGTGGCCTCAAGCTGAATGCCAAAAAGTGCATAGTCATCCCCTTTGGAAAAAGTACCTGTGAACTACCACATAGGGGGTAGTCCCCTAAATACAGAAAAAGTAATAAGGGATCTGGGGACCCAAGTAGATAGCAATCTCTCCTTTGATAATCATATTGCCAAGGTGGTTAGAAAATCCATCAACATGGCCCACCTAATTTCAAAAGGGTTTGCATCCAGAACAAAGGAGGTTATTGTGCCTCTCTACTCATCACTTATTAGACCTTTATAGAATACAACGCCCCATTTGGGATGTACCTTACAAGACACCTGCAACAGCTGGAAAGACCACAAAAGTACCTCAACAAGAGGATTACTGGCCTCAAACGGATGACCTATGCAGCCCGACTAAAGAAACTCCAGCTGTACTCATTTGCATACCGCTTACTCAGAGGTGATCTCTGCTTGACATACAAGGCCATGTCCCACCCAGAAATGATGGATATGCTCCACCTAAAAAAAAAAACAAATCCCTGAAAGCCACACACTCTAGGGATATAAACCTTACTACAACGATAAATAGGATGTGCTGGTGGGATAGATTCCTGACCCAGAGACTCCCCATGCTTTGGAACAAGATTCCAGTATACACCAGGCAGAGCCCATCACTAGCACTCTTCAAGAGAAACCTTGACGAGTGGATGGGAAACAGAAAATTTACCCCAGGGATCACTCCAGTGGCTCTGCTGGACAGAGGCACAGGGAACTAATGGCTCTGCTGGTCAGAGGCACAGGGAACTAATCCAAGGGGGTGGAGAAAGCCAATACACTCTGGCTAGGCTTATAAATGCCCTTTGGCAGATAGCCTAGTACTTACCTATGAACTACTTACCACATCAACGGGACCCTAATGAACACTGAAGGCATTATAAGAGATCTGGGAACACAGGTTGACAGCAACCTCTCCTTCGACCACCACATTGACACTGTGGTCAGAAAGTCATTCTGTGTGGCACATCTCATTACCGAGGGTTTTGCATCCAGGAAGAAAGAGGTTGTTGTCTCTCTCTACTCTTCCCTCATTAGACTAATCATTGAATATAATGCCCCATTTGGTATGTACCTTACTAGACAGCTGCAACAGCTGGAGAGGCCACAGAAGTAACTCATGAAGAGGATTGTTGGCATTCAACACATGTCCTACACGGACAGACTCAACTCCAGCTATCCTCTGTCTCATATCACCTACTTGGTGATCTCTGCTTGACTTATAAAGCCATGTCAGACCCAGCTCTGTTAGAAATGCTACATCTAAAGAAATTCTCAAGAACGCTAGACTTTTAATGAAGCTTTCGGGCTCTCAACCCTTCATCAGCATACATAATACTTATTGTAACACATTTATATAGAGGGAACAATTAAAATCACATGACCAAACCAACCAATAAAAAATCCATTGCACAAAATTCATTGTAAAATATGTTAATCAGTATAACAATCTTAAAATAACAGTACTTTTCATCAAAACATGAACTATTAATAACTCTTCATGAAACTATTAAAACCATTAATGTAATTTATTATAGATTATCTAATTGTCGCTTTACTAGTACAGGTTTTATACTAGTAGCATTATTTAGGCCTGGAGTGGTGTCTGCTTGTAATCTGACTATCCACTCTAATTCCCTTAATTCCAAAAAATTATTAACGTCACCCCCCCCCTCATACCCACTTGTATTATATCAATACATCTAAATTTAAAACTATGTGTGTCAAATTCTAATATGTGTTTATATAAAGCATTTGTCTGTATCTGTCTATTTATTTCTGATCTATGCTCTATAATACGGTCTTTAAGCCTTCGTATCGTCTTTCCAATGTAGAACACCTGACATAGCGTACAAGTAGCAAGATATACCAATTTTGTAGTATTACAATTGGCATTACAATGAAATTGAAATTTCTTGTTAGTAACAGGATGCTTGAAGCAGTAATCTGCTTCTAGAATATCCCCACAACACGTACAATTATAACATTTGAAGGTCTCTAGTTTGTTGTGTATCGGACTTTGTTGTTTTACAAAATCCTTATAACATAGCATATTCTTTAAGGCCTGGTGGTTTCTATATGCAAAACTGGGTTTATACCCTGCTATAAGTTTAAGTTCTGGCATAGCCATCAATATTGGCCAGTTTTTTTCAATTAATTTACATATTTGATGTGTATAGCCAGTATAAGTAGTTACGTATCTTATGTTACTATCTTTCCTTATTGTAGATGTTGATAATTCCTGTTCAGTATCTATCACATAACTTGCAAATATAGGTTTATAGTCATTAGTTCTACCTTGAGTAACCAATTCAATATTTTTATTAATAAAATATTCTGCATATCCACTTTTCATAAATTCTATTTTCATGGCTGCTATCTCATTCATATAAACTTGTTCTTCTGTTGTTAATCTACTCACTCTAATCAACTGTGACTTCATTATACCTTTAAATGTGTGTGGCGGGTGCATACTGGTACTTTCTAAATATCTCATTGTATGTACATCTTTTTTATGCACCATTGTTTGTATTTTATTCTCTTTCCTATACAATTTTACATCCAAAAACACCATTTCACTTGATGAAAAGCTCATCTTAAATCTAAAAAAACTTGTTGTATTATTAATATACGTTATAAATGTATGCAGTTCTTCTTCCGTGCCATCCCATATGAAAAAACAATCATCTACGAATCTAACATAACTTTTCACATGTCTATTCAACACATTACTATCATTTAAGATGTACTCTTTCTCCCAGTGAAACAATACCAAATTTGCAAAAGTATTTGCAACAGAAGTCCCCATAGCAACTCCTGTTAATTGTTTATATGGAACATCATCAAAAATAAAGATATTATTTGTTAGTACCAAATTTAAAAGCAGACATATATTCTCTATTTCACATGGTTGTTTAGCTGAATTCCACAATAATAATCTTCTTATTGCTTCTACACCATAATCAATGGGAATAACAGTAAATAGAGACTCTATATCTAGTGTTACAAAAATATAGTCATCAGGAACACTTCTATACCATACATTTAGTTTTTTTAAAAAGTGTATACTATCTTTTATTATACTTTCACACTTAGGTAACATATCAGCCAGTATTTTTTGTAGGTATTTAGATATAGGTTCAGTTATCCACCCTTTACCTGAGACGATAGGTCTCAGTGGGGGGTCATCCAGAGATTTGTGTATCTTCGGTATTCCATATATTTGTGGAATTTTGGGACATGGAGTAGAAAAATAATTGAACAGTTCTAATGAGATGTCATTATTCAACTGCATATCATAAATAACCATATTTACCTGAGTCATGTGATTTTTAACTTCAAGCAATGTTACTTTTTTAAATGTGTTAGTATCAGAAAGAAAATCATTAAATTTACTTGTATAATAGCATCTATCCATTAGGACTGTAGCCCCACCCTTATCGGCCTGCTTAATAATTATATCATTATTATTCTTTAAATATACAAGAGCTTGGTATTCATTATAAGTCAGGTTATAGTTCTTTACAGCATAGGGTCCCTTGGAAAACAAGGACCTTAATTCCAATTCAACAATATTTGTAAATGCTAAAATAACAGGAGATAGTTGAGGGATGAATAAACTTTATTTTTTAAAACCAAAATTACTTGCAATAGAATTTTTGAATAGCAATCTTAACATTAAACTTCTAGCAAATAATTTCAGATCAATAATTGCATTCACAATGTTATCCATAGCAAAGGGAACAAATTTAAGACCTTTGCTTAGTAGCTTATAGTGTTCATTTGAAAGAGAACATTGCGTTAAATTTACAGTACCTTCCCTCATCTTTATAATAATTTCGGTTATCTGCGTGGTGTCTTGTTGCTTTTCTTTGGGCTTTTGTACTTCCTCTTTGCCCCTTGTTGTTGGAATTGTTCTCCTATCGTAGATACCAGACTTCCCTCAGTATGTGGTTTGTGTATTAATACCTTTTCTGGTTGTTGCAACCGAAAAGGTAAAAAAGCTGAAATTTCAGTCTGCCTCTTTTCCCTGGTTTCGCGTGGCTGCACTGCTGTCCACAGCCAGGACCTACTATAAAGAAATTATGGCAAGGGAGCAAGAATCATTAATTTGGAATATATCCAAGAAAACACTTTCCTTGGATGAATGTTATGTATTAGAGAAAGGTACTACATTCATTCCTTCTCAGAAAAGTGATATTACTGATAATATCATTGATCTTAAATTGTTTACTCGTAATTTACAGATTAAACTTGATTTCGCTGGTACCACATCAGAATTACATAAATTTAGGAAACCTAGCACATATGTCCCGAATAACCATCCATTGATAGAAGCATTTCCAAAATTGGTGGAGAAAGATCTATATGCAAATGATAGTTTTAATAGAAGTAAGAAGTGGACAGGGAACCTCAACCCCGCACAGAGAAGAGCACTGAATAACTTAAGGAATGATGGTAGCATTATGTTAAGACCGGCCGACAAAGGGGGCCCCATAGTAGTGATGGACATGGAATACTACAAAACCAAGATGCATTTGATGCTTGGAGATACAAAATTTTATGAGAAGATTGACACACATACACTTAATATAATTATGAATAGGGTCACAACCAAACTTGAAGTTCTATTACTTGAAGGGAAAATTAACGAATAACTTTACAGATATTTTATTGTAGAACATCCAATTATACCTTGTATACAAGGGGTGCCCAAGATCCATAAAGATGGGAGAGACCCCCCAATGAGACCAATTGTGGCCGGGAGAGGGTGGGTAACGGAACCCATATCGCTCTACCTAGAATACTTACTGAGACCAATCGTTAATAAGTATGAACACATATTGAGAGACACAAAACAGTTCCTACTCATGTTATATGACAAGACACATGCAGTTAAGGAAGGTGAGAGGGATATACTAGTCACCCTAGATGTACAGTCTTTATTTACTGTCATTCCGAATTTGGATGGCATTACCTGTATTAGTCAATGCTTAGAGAAAGATGGTACATTCTCTATGAGCAAGATTGAAGTTATCTGTGAACTCATGGAGCTAGTACTTATGAACAATGTGTTTATTTTTGACAATCAGTTATACATTCAAAAGGATGGCGTAGCTATGGGCACTTCTTGTGCCAATAGCTACGCCAACCTTGTCATGGCATGCTGGGAGTTTAACTCTCTATTTGAGAACATTGCATATCAGAATTATGTGTCATTTTACACCCGTTTTGTTGATGACCTTTTTATTATTTGGAAAGGAGACGAACAACAACTTTTAGAATTCCATAGAGATATAAACACCCACACGGACTATCTCAAGTTTACAATGGATAACTCAATAGAGTTGATATCATTCCTGGATGTTTACATTCAGAGATTGCCGAGTGGCCTCTTGAACACAGGTGTGCATAGGAAAAGCTGCTATCATAATCATCTGTTACATCGTAGTAGCATGCATCCAGCACATGTTTTTAACAACATTGTCAGAGGACAAGCTATGAGGATATCTAGATTACACTCTGATAATATAAGCTTTGATAATAGAATGTCTGAATTGAGGAATATGTTTTTGGATAGAAATTACTCACCTGATGAAATAGATGCTAACATGAAAGATATAAATGAGTTGAGGAAAGGTAGAGCGTTTCCATACTTTGCTAATAGGAATGATGGATGCAAAGAATTGGACGCAATACATGATAGCAGTGATAGACTTAGGATACCAATATTTTATACACAGGATGTTAGATATGTGAAGGACATTTATAGGAAGCACTGGGACATTCTTCTCACTGATTTAGATACATCAGGAGTGATTGATCATTCTCCTAGGTTCACATATAAGAATAAATATAACCTATATAGGATGTTATGTGGACCGAACAGAATATGTGAAACTGTGAGCTGTGTGAAAAGCAGCATGACCAGGAAATGTAATAGATGCAATTATTGTAATTTCATCAAAGAAACAGATAGCTTTACACATCCGAACACAGGACAGGAATTTGTTTTTACAACTGCGGCCTCCTGTGACACTACACATGTAGTCTATTTAGCAACCTGCACACAGTGCTGTGCGTTTTATATAGGTAAAACTGACTGCAAATTGAAAGAGAGAATCACAGAACACATATATAAGATCAGAGTGGCCTCACCATGCAGCGCTTTGTCGAAACATGTGATTAATACCTCTAAACAACACACATTTAAATTTCAAGTGATACAGGTGAATGAACCCACATTGAGGAGAGGTGACATCCAGAACTTAACTGAAGCAAAGGAGACCAAATGGATTATCAGACTTAGAGCTGACTGTCACCCTGGCCTCAATGACAGGGTATCCATTAAACCCATGCTGAAATCTAGGTCACTACGCCATTGAGCACCATATATCTCATACCTTCTATTTATACCTTGACATTTCCATTTGTTTCATTCACTTTTTTCCTCACCTTCTTTTCCCCCTTCTTTCCCTCACATTCATTCCCCTTCCACACTTCCTTTAATCTTGTCATTTCTCCCCCCCCATCCTGTCCCCTCTTGCATAGTATTCATTTAGGGCATTTGATATAACATCACATAGTCTTATTGTCAACTGTCTTTATATATGTGTACATTTTACACATATTGACATACACATATATATTCTATGCGTTATCCGTTTACACATATTTTTTCATAAATGCACACACGCAACATCATAGTTCCATATCTCTGTTCCACTTCTATTATTACGTGACATGGATATTTGGATGTATGCATTCCACACATGACATGTGTGGATGCATATTTTAGCTCTGTTAAAAGAATAGAAATATTATTTATTTTTATGTATAAAGCATGTTTATAAGATTGATTGTTTAGCAATACAGCATGGCTGACTATATATATATATATATATATATATATATATATATATATATATATATATATATATATATATATATACATGCCATATATTTTTATACTTTATATATATTTTTATGTTTTATTTATGATTTTAGAAGTTGCTTACAACAAGCTATGCTTGAAATTAGGGCAGTACTTCCTGTCCCTTTAATTTTTAAATAATGTATGCACTTCAACTAATTGAGGATGTGACATCATTGCATTTTTAATGTTTGTATATTTAAATGTTTGCACCAAGCACTTTAGTTGTTATTGGCCTGAAGAAGACCACAAGTTGAAAGCGCTTAGGAAGAGGAACACACCCGCTGGTTTTGGGTGCCAGCAATTGCCTGCATAGGCTGTTTACATTGAGGAGACATCTGAACCTGATTCGTATTGTATTTGGAACTTTATAGTGAACTACTTGGGATATAAAACCTACTCTGCACTTTGCTTCCTACACATAGTTTTAAATTTAGATGTATTGATATAGTACAAGTGGGTATGAGGGGGGGTGACGTTAATAATCTTTTGGAATTAAGGGAATTAGAGTGGATAGTCAGATTACAAGCAGACACCACTCCAGGCCTAAATAATGCTACTAGTATAAAACCTGTACTAGTAAAGCGACAATTAGATAATCTATAATAAATTACATTAATGGTTTTAATAGTTTCATGAAGAGTTATTAATAGTTCATGTTTTGATGAAAAGTACTGTTATTTTAAGATTGTTATACTGATTAACATATTTTACAATGAATTTTGTGCAATGGATTTTTTATTGGTTGGTTTGGTCATGTGATTTTAATTGTTCCCTCTATATAAATGTGTTACAATAAGTATTATGTATGCTGATGAAGGGTTGAGAGCCCGAAAGCTTCATTAAAAGTCTAGCGTTCTTGAGAATATCGTGTGTTTTGACTGTATACTGCTCTATCCTCGTATTTTATCTTACAACATCTAAAGAAATCCCAATCCCTCCACAACACATGCTCCAGAGAACTCAACCTCATTACCACAATCAACAGAACATGCTGGAGGGACAGGTTCCTCACCCAAAGACTGCCCATGCGCTGGAATAGACTTTCCATACATGTCAAGCAGAGCACCTCACCGTCCCTCTTCAAGAGAAATCTTGATGAGTGGATGGGTAATAGAAAGTTCACCGTGGGGCTGGAACTAACGTCAGGTGGCACAATGCCTGGGCACTTCTATGGGCTAGGCTTGTAAAGGCTCCAGGGCCATTAGCCTACTACACACCTATGAACATACACAGAAAGGATTGGATTTAATGTGAGGAAAAGACATAGGACCAGATTCAATAAAGACAGGCCAGATTCAATAAAGACAACACTAAGTGTACACTGTTCTGAGTGAACAGACAGACAACACAGATATAATGCACACACTTTTCCTCCTAATTTTAGTCTTCATGCTGATATTCTTGCAGCTTTAAATACTGACAGGGATTCATAAAGGTTACCTCAAAATGTAGACCATGTACATAAGTGTAATCTGTCTAATGTGATAAGAATTTTACTGAATACATAGTGTAGAATTTGTGTAGGCCGTATTGAATATGGCTCATAGTAAAATACAGAAAAACTGAACCCCTACTTTCTTCATAACAGGCAACTGTTAGGACACACAATTGTACTACTCCAAATGATGGCACGAAGTTAGCCAAAGAAAATGCATTGCTGATTACATATTACAACATGAAGCCTCTATTAATCAAGACTGATAAAGTCACGTAGTAAAGTGGTGTTGTTTTCTACAACTGAATATACCCTATCTTTCAGCACTAAAAGCAACTGCCAATCACTTTCAGTAGGGATGAACAAGATCTGTAAGTTCACACCTAAGAAGGAGCATCAATTATATCCTGAGTCAAAAAAATTGGCTTCCAGCCAGAGTACCATTTAGAATTTATTCATTCAGGTCTACATGACTAAAACAAAACTTATTTTACAACACAAACACACTGCTCATTTGCTACCAAATACTGCATTTAGCATAAAGTACAAAATTCAAAAATAGATTGGAATAACCCTGCAATACATAAAGAAAAAAATAAACACACTAAAGTACTTTGCAGGGGATGGGGGGGGAGCACAACACTTATAAAAGTTTTCCAACAACCTAATAAACTTATTGATCCTCTCCATACACGTCAGCCATGAACAGCTTTCAACTGACTAGATAGTTAGCTTTACAGAGTAAACTCATAATGCACTAATTATTCTCTTAGCGTTGTGATATAATTTATGTACATACTGTGCATACTGTTTGTACAGTTATTACAAAAGACAGTGGCTGAATATGGGTCTTGGTCTAATTTATCTCCCTTTAACAGTAAATAATAGCTGTCAACCTCCAGAATTATGGACAAATAAAGGAATAATCAGGGGACAAATGTCCGATTATCAGGGACACTTTTTAAAATAAAATTACTATCAACTTAAAAGTCTTACAGAATAATAGAAATGTGAATTAACTTGGGTAATCACCACGTATTCCTAATATCACTAGTCGTTGGATGGATTATGAGGAAGCAGTGTGTGGAACATTTTGGTGAAAATCAGGGACAGTTTAAAGGTATGCTTCTGCAATACACAGATTTGTATTTGCCATCCTGGTACGACTTGCCATTGTCATTTTTTACAGATTCGAAATAGTCACTAGCCAACAGTAGGTCCTCAACAATAACACCATAGGAAAATGCACCGCAATGTGCTTAACATTCTTGGCTAAATTGTTATTTTGTAATTACACTACCCAAACAGCAAAACCACTGTTTAAGGAGTGTAAAATAACTACTTAACCATCTCACTCGTGCTGTCATGCAGGCAGGCATACAGTCAACCCCAATCCCAACACACACGCACACTTTTACACTCCTTGACAGCAAAACTGATGCCTAATTAAATAAATAATAAATAAAAAAATAAATAAATGAGTACAAAATAACTGTTTCTCACTCTCACTCATACGGTCATGCAGGCACACAGTCAATTCCACCCCCAACACACACACACACACACACACACACACACACACACACACACACACACACACACACACACACACACACACACACACACACACACTCCCTAAACAGCAAAACCGACTAACGAAATGAATTAATAATAAAAAAAGATTGCCAAATAACCGCTTTATCGATCTCACCTCACTCAGCATACAGTCATACCTCCCAACACACATGCATGCAGTCTTACATTTCTTGTCTTGTCTTCTTATTTTACACTCACTAAACATCAAACGTTTTGCGTAACAAGTGTAAAGTAATGGTACCGTTAGTTTTCTAGGTGTGGCAGATCCAGGTCATTACCTAAAATAAATAAATAAATAAAAACACTGCTGGCATAGCTCTGCAAGGTACAGATTTTCCCAGGATGACCAGATTTATGCCTCATAACTTCTGTCTGTCTGTCCCAACATTTCCCGTTTGTGGGTACCAATTATCTAAGAGGGGCAAATCAAGCATGGGATAGGGTGAGAGTCAGAATAAATGGGGTGTAGCCAGTAAGGAAACACAATCACTTGCTGCAGATTTAGTTCGTTATTACGCAATGCAAGCAATCGCAGTAAAGATGTCAAAGGAACCCAACATTTTATTATCAGTACACAGTCTGACCCAAAGAAAGTAGTGATACACATACCTTTACCAAAAAAAGAAAACTTCACTGCAGAAACTTTCAGTATGTTAGCAAGCTAGCCCACTCCCTCAACAAAACAGATTTGTCCAGCAACTACATGGAACAGAGTAGTTCCCACAGCAAGTCAGCATACCATTTTAATTGGCCTCAGAAGCCTGGCATGAATAAATTTCATGCATAAGTAATTATTGGTGGCGTTCCTTGAGCAAAAGGACTGGGGAAGTCAGTTTATGGGAGGTACTTGGGCAGCAGCTGGGGAAAATGTAAAGAACAACACTGAGCATTACTGCCAAATAGTTTGAGTGCCCATGTACTTATAACAGCTCTGCGAGAATTTTTTTTGCTTAAAGATGGCTCACAGTACCGGAGCTATAACAACGGGTGATGAAAAACACAGTGAAAATCATGATTTCTCCTATCAGAAGGGATGTGTTACAATGCTGCATTCAAAAGATAGGGGAAAAAGTATTCAGAAATGAGAAAACAAGTATAGTAGTATGTAATGGTCCTTTAAGTATTGTTACTTAAAGGTATGGGAGAATACCATAGCACGTTGAATACAGAATGCATGAATTCATGTGGTACAACACGTGAGTAACAGCGAAGACCATTGCACATCCTGAGACTCTATGGCTTAGTAGAGTGGGCAGAATGAACACAAATAGGAAGAGCAGGGCAGCATTAATGGAGTGCTTCCCAATGCCAGTCAACAAATATATTTATAATAAAGTCCGTAAGCAGCAGCTAACATTCCTAATCACTATGACAATTAAGGAAAATGTTTATTTTATTCTTTCAGTCTATTACAGGTATATTTATTTAACAAAAACAAGATGAATTCTTTTGGTGTCTGAATAGAAATACATTTCCAACCTGATGAAAGCAAACTTGATAGTGTCACTTATGAAAGAACAGATGCTAAAAGTAATATTTTGTGGGGGGGCTTTGCAGGCCACAGTCTCTTACTTAAGTATACTATCTCCATGGTAACCATAGCCCAGTGAAGCACCCTCCAAGGGTACAAAAACTGCTCACATATACTGTGGTCCTGCAGTATGCCTAATAAATGTTAAAACATTCCACAGTTTTCCATTCAGGGAACTGGGAGGAATCATAGACACCTTATTTTATGGGAGATTTTCCATCAAATGTTAGATCTCTCAATGCTTTAACTTTGAAACATATCGGCCATATTTATTTTCTGTTATTGAAGGATTCAAGTTCAAAGCATGTTCCACTCTTTATGAGTTGTCGTTTCTCTGTAAATTGCTTTATTTATTTATTTTTTTTAGCTTAGACATTGTAGGTGGGCTGATCTTTACTCAACCATTTGAGGTTACAGTCTGGGCCAAAAGGACACAAAGTACTGATCAAAACAGAGTACATGTGGTTATCTAAATAAAGGAACACATTTGTGTGGACATTTGAGATGGACAACATTTACAATTAAACATTTAAAGGTACGTGTTAATGTTGGGAAGAAAGTAATATAGAAAAAGCAAACCAGTGGACCATCAAGGGTCACTTGAACAGAGAATGGGCATCAGCCAAGGGTCATCAGTTTCTGTGAAGGACATAAGAAAATAAAAGTTGAACAAAAGTGAAGATTACAGTGGTAATTGAATTAGATCCCCCCACACAAACAAATGGCCCACACTATCAGCCGTACTAAAATAAGATTTTAAGTGGTCAGATTCTGTGATAACTGTGTGAAAATAAAGCTGAACTTCTGCACATTGTTTAAAATCAGTCTACTTTTGGTTCATAGGTAAGTTCTAGGCTTGTAACACTTCTGGGCCATTTTAAGACTAGCCAGTTTCTTTTTCTGTGCTTGAAATAACCTATCCCATTTGGTTATTGACTGGCCTTACCTATCCCATGGTGGATAATTATATATTACTCCTAATGAGAATAAACTGGATCATACCATAGGTAATTTGAGGGGACCCATATTTGGGATAAAGCATTTAGGAGCTGCCTCTGTCCATTACTAGTACAAGGAGGAAGGGGTCTATGTTCACACACTGAATGATAAAATTCCTAAATGGCTATCCATTTAAACCAATGCATCAAAGTGCATTTCAGTGAACATGCACATCATTGAAGTTGTAACACAAGGAATTTTGTCAGTAGGCCATCTTAAGGAACTTTGCCATTTCCCTCCCTGTAGTGGGATCTTGGAGTTGGTATATATATTGTTAATGGGGGGTGTGGCCCCCCACCTGTGTGGGTTTTAAGTACTACAGTTTGACTGATGGTTGGAGTGATGGCTGGCTAATGAAATTCCCTGTGCTACAACTTCGATGATGTGCACATTTGCTGAAATGCACTTTGATGTATTGCATTCAATGGATATACATAGGTTCATAGGCGTGTACTAGGCTAATGACCCTGAGGCCTTTACAAGCATAGCCTATAGAAGTGCCCTGGCATTGTGCCACCCATCGTTAGTTCAGTGCCTCTATCAAGTAGAACCACTGGAGTGATCCCCAGGCTGAACTTTGTTTCCCATCCATTCATCAAGATTTCTCTTGAAGAGGGCTAGTGAGGTGTTCTGCTTGACATTTATGGAAGTCTATTCCAGAGCATGGGCAGTCTCGGGATTATGAACCCTGACCCTCGAGCATGTTCTCTTGATTGTGGTAATGAGGTTGAGGTCTCTGGAGCGTGTGGTGTGGAGGAATTGGGATTTCTTTAGATGTAGCATTTCTAACAGAGCTGGGTCAGACAGGGCTTTGTAAGTCAAGCAGATATCGCCTTTTAGTAGACGATATGAGACAGAGAATAGCTGGAGTTTTTTGAGTCTGTCTGTGTAGGATGTGTTTAAAGCCTAGGATCCTCTTTCTTTTGATGATTTTATCATTCAATGTGTGAACATAGACCTGGGGGGGCATTCCTGGAGTAAATTTTCTGTTTCCCATCCATAGATCTAAGTTGTACTTCTTAAAAATTGACAGGGATGAACTTTGTTTTATGTGGATGGGGAGTCTGTTCCACAGCAGCAGAATCCTCAGTGAGATATACTTGTCCCTACAAATCTTTCTGTTTATATTGCGGAAGAAGTTTAGATCCCTAGACTGAGTGTTTCTGATGACATTTGATTTGTTAATGTGCTTTCACTCCATCAGTAATATGTCGAGGATGTCTTGTATGCCAGACACAGGTCACCTCCTGGCAGTCTGTAGGATACAAAGTATAGTGACAGTGTTATGATTCAGTCCATGTAGAACATGTTGTTTAGGCCTTGTATCCTTTTATAAACCAAATAAAAAACTAAACAACCACACAAAGGCCTCGGTAATCCAAATATGGAGTAGTAGCATACAAACTGTCTGAACTGGTGTAATTACACTTAAAAAACACTTTAACAAAATAAAAAAATATATGTGTAGAAATCAATCACTTTCGTCGACAAAACTGGAGACTTTATCAAGATAGAGCACACCCATTAAACCATCACTTTTAAAGTACATTAATTACATAGTGGAGCAATCATCACTCGGTACACATGAATATTTCATGAATATTTAAAGTACTGTGACAAAAGGTTTAAAGTTGTATGCACCTAGGTGTAAATAAAACAAAACAATATAAGCATCCAATGCCCTCTATATGTTAACACATCCACATAAAGATATTGGGGTTAAATCCAGATACAATCTAAAGACATAGTCAAAAATTGGAAATATTATAAAAAGCCATATGTATGTGTATATATAGTGCAATATATGCAACCTATTCACTATATAGATATATCAAGCTTAGTACTAAATTAATAAATGAATAAAGTACTAATTAAAGTGCCACTAAATAGTCAATTAAAATACATATATAACTAAAAACACAAAATGGCAACCAAACTGAATAAAGTACAAACCAATGGCATGGCAAACTAGTAAAAGAGTCCACATATGTAATAAAATAAAATTATTTAATCTAACTGTTTTAAGCGCTTTTTGTAAGCCTGACCAGCAAACTTCATCAGAAACAAGTTCACACAGAAGAAAACTCTTCTTTATATAAAAACAGCTGGTTACCATTAACCAATTAAATAAACTTTGTAAACTTACTTTATAAAATGCATATATACCAACATATAAATAATTAAATATATTTACACATACTATAAAAACTATATACAATACGTATATATATATATATATATATATATATATATATATATATATATATATATATATATATATATACACACATACACACACACATATATATGTGTGTGTATACATACAGATATATAAATATATATATATATATATATATATATATATATATATATATATATATATATATATACACACACCCTCCATAATAAATTGAAACCACATGCATTAAATTACATTAACAAAATTTTAATAAGAACATATATTTAAAATATTAAATTATCTACCTAAAGCCTTTAATTTTAAGAAGCAAGCAATTTTATATAAAGTATATTTTAAATATTTTAGGTCTTATTAACATTTTGTTAATGTAATTTAATGCATGTGGTTTAAATTTATTATGGAGGGTGTATATATATATATATATATATATATATATATATATATATATATATATATATATATATATTTATTTATTTATTTATTTATATATTTATATATTTATTTATATATGTGTATGTATATACACACATACACACACACACACACACACACACACACACACACACACATATATATATATATATATATATATATATATATATATATATACATATTGTATATAGCTTTTATAGTATGTGTATATAATTATTTATATGTTGGTATATATGTGTTTTAATATTTAACTATTTAGTGGCACTATATTAGGACTTTTAGAATGAATTCAGTTAGTTTATTAATTTAGTACTAATTTTGATATATCTATGATAGCTTTTATGTACAATATATAGTGAATAGGTCACATATATTGCACTATATATACACATACATATGGTCTTTTTATAATATTTCTAATTTTTGACTCTGTCTTTTCATTGCATCTGGATTTAAGCCTAATAACTTTTTTATGTGGATGTGTTAACATATAGAGGGCATTGGATGCTTATATTGTTTTGTTTTATTTCCGCCTAGGTGCATATAACTTTAAACCTTTTGTAACATTATTTTAAATATTCATGAATTATTCATGTGTACCGAACGATGCTTGGTCCACTATGTAATTAATATAGTACTTTAAAAGTGATGGTTTAACAGGTGTACTCTATCTTGATAAAGTCTCCAATTTTGGAGACGAAAGCCCTTGATTTCTACACATATAATTTTTTATATTTTTTATTTTGTTAATAAAGTTTATTTTAAATGTAATTACGCCGATTCAGACAGTTTGTTTGCTACTACTCCATATCCAGATTACCGAGGCCTTTGTGTGCTTGTATCCTTTTAGTAAGGTATCTCTGTGGGTGTTCCAGTTGTTGCATGTGTCTTGACAGATGCATATCAAAGGAGGCATTGTATTCAATGGCTGGCCTAATGAGGGCTGAGTAAAGGGGTGGCCATGACATCCCTAGATCTAGACACAAATCCTTTGTTTATATGCTGCGCAATATAGAAGGACTTTCTTACAATAGGCGCATTTTGTCAAAAGTTAGTTCACTGTCCAGTTAAATTCCCAAAATCCTAAAATATGTCAACTTTTATGGGCATATTGCCAATTGTTTTATTTACTGACATTTGATTACCAGGAAAGTCTAGCTGGGTAAGGAGCCATTTTCAGTCCTTAAAAATAATACAAAAACATCTATAATTTAATTATAATTTTATCATTTGGCAGTTTACACAGAGGTCAAAGTGCAAGTTTTAGTTCCTGTCGTACAGGGTTTGATGCTCTCAGCTCTCATTTATCTCTCGTGTGACCTTGAGCAAGTCACAACCAGACATTGCTCCCAGGTCATCCCTGAAAAGAGACTTCAAGTGTTTCTAACTAGTTTACAAATAGGTTTATTATTATATTATTAATTAAACCAAATTAGACATAATATGACAAATTTGGTTAAAATAGATGCAACTTATAAAATGATTTTATATTTACAGAAATTTTAGTCAATTTAGAGAAATTAAAGTTAAGTTAATATAATAGAAACAGGAAAAGCAAAATGAAGTGAGAGAAAAAACATGGTTATGGCATATTAAGGGTGGCATTAAATTCTTTGGTGATCAGTATCTAGAAGTAACACACACTCTGTATTTCCGTATACCTACAGTCAGTCACTTTGTTCATCAGTGCAATTAAATCTGTTCATCATCTGTTCAATATGAACAGCAAGTAATGGGAGAAAGGTAAATTTCATCACTTTCAAGCTGCAGTTTATACCAAAGCTGGTAGGGGAGCAGCAGTCCCTCTTGGACCAACACCATCAGAAACATTGACTTCTTATTGGTCCCAGTCAGTCGTCTTTCATGGCGCAACAGGTGCACTCAGGCCAGAAATGGCAAACCATTTTCATTGACTTTTGCCATCAGACAATTGAACATTTGGCTTTCCAAACACAACTGGATATTTTGAATTAACATTTTGAGCTCATTGTATCATATCCTATTTTCTTTTACTATTTTCTATTTCATGCCACTTTTGAAAGTGTACTCCCCATCGAAACTCAAAAATTGTTTTTACGTTGTATTTTTCTATTTCTTGTGCTATGTTAATTGCACTAAAACCACTATATTAACTACTTAAAAATAATGGTTCTCCAGTTTTCACTGTGGTAATTTTAAAGTTTTTATTAATAATTGCTCTGGGGAGAAGCTATTAGGATGCTCTCTTTTTATCTACAAAAACGATATAAGACTTTATTTCCATTGGGTCTGAATTAGGAAATAAGTATTGTAAACATAGTTTAAAGGCATATTTATTATTATATCACTTAAACAATACTAGCAGATTAATTTTATTTAGTTGTATAATTGCAACAAAACTGTATAACACTCACCAATAAATACCATAGAGTACTGGTTCCATTGAAGGCTCAAAACTGAGGTTCAAAAGCTATGGTGGCTGTAATACCTAAGATGATAATGACCCATCAGATCCATAGGCCCATTTCAATTTTAAACCATGATTATAAAGTATTTATGTCTATAATATCTAAAATAATGTGAAAATGATGCCAAAATTGATAGCTATGGATCATTGTGGGTTTTGTGGAGGGGAGGCAAATATTTGACAACATTAATAGATCAATGATGATCAAGAGTGTATTGATTACAAATTAGAGAGGGAAATGTAGTACAGTGGTAAGAGGCCAAGAAGACATTTGGACTGCAGGATAGAGATTGCCTTTCCTGTCAGGGATTGATATCTTGAGTATGGGCAAAAAGAAAGGGAAAGGGAAATCCTAAATGAAGACCGGCTCTGGTTGAGTGTTTAGATGAATCTACAACAGAAGCTGCTGTTGAAAAAGGAATACAGTAATAAGGTTGTTTCTGCTTGAGTAGAGGAACCAGGGCAGATTGTTCGCTTTCCCCTTTGTTTGCATTATATTTAGAACCATTGGCAAAGAAAATAAGGGACTCAGAAATTCAAGGACATAATTGGTATGGTAGTCAAGTAAAGCTGTCTTTAATAGTACAGAATATTATTTTATACAAGACAAAACCAGAAAGGGACATTACACTGTTATGAAACATTTTAATACAGTTTCAGATCTTCTTGGGATACCAAATTAATGAAGCTAAAACAAAGGCAGTGGTAAATTATATACCCACACACAAATTGGTCCAACAATATCCATATTAATGGGGACATGATAAAATAAAGTATTTAGGAGTATGGATTAGAAATAATTCTGTGGTGGCAGATAAGGATATGTGGGAAGAGACTGAACAGCAGATAATACAAACATTGAGAAACTGGAAGTTTTGTTATATGGATACTAAGATACAAGCCATTAAATGTTTTCAGTTCCTTTAGTCTTATACACAGGTCAGGCATACCTTTAGCAACAGGAGAAGCTGTAGATAGCAATTACAAATGAGCTGGGAAGGGAAGAAAGAAAGAGTCAAGTATGATAAACTGATTCTACCAACAGGACAAGGCAGACTAGGATTAGTTAATTTGAGGGGGTATTTAAGAGCAGCACAGTTAAGGCTGTTACACATAACACAAGCAGAAAACTACAATTCAAAGTGGAAAGGGATGATGCTGACACAGGGATGAGGCTCAAGAAATAAGGAAAGAGTGGTATTTGGATGCAGATTGTTAAGGAGAACAACCAAAATCACAGAGTATTACATTCATAAAATATCATGGGGTATTCTAAGAACCAAAACAGCATAAGAATGGAGAAAAAGAGTTTGCCAATAGGGATGACTGTGGTCAGGGATAAAAATAATAGGCTAGAGGGGGCTGAAATGTATTGGAGAAAACTGGCGATGGAACCAAAGCACTGGGAGCAATGAACTAGAAAGGGAAAGGTAATAAAATGGGAAGAGGCCAAGAATTTATTTGGACTGCAGGTTAGAGATTGCCTTCCCACTCAAGGACTGCTATCAGAGTATAGGCAAAGAGAAATAAATAGGGGGATCCTAAATGGATAATCATCACTGGTAGAGTTTTTAATAGCATATAGAACAGAAGCTGCCATTAAACAAGGAATAATTAGTAAAGCATATTCATATTGCATGATAATTCTAAGAATCAATCAGAAGAGCTTAGGATTTGGGGGGATATATGTATATCTCCCAAATATACAACAAAGTCAAGAAGATTTAGGATCTTTGCCTGAAAGTGTTTACATAGGTATTTTTATACCCCAAGTTGACTCCAAAGAATTTTTCCTCACGTGGATAGCAAATTAAAGCAAGCAAAAACTGAGGGTAATGCTACTCAATGCTAGAAGTCTAAATCTCAAAAATGCACTCCTTAAAATGGAGAACATCGATATCTGTGCAGTGACTGAGACCTGGTTCAAGGCTCCAGAGAGCACCCCTGCACTACCAGGCTATAACTCATACCACACTTTTCGGCCATGTAACCTGGACCAAAACACCAAAGGCGGAGGTGTGTCCATATTCATTAAGATTATCCACACCTCCAGGCTAGTTGCTCAGCATAATGTATCCGAGGTTATCCAAGTGCAACTAACTCTGGGTAAAACTGCAATCTAAATTGTAGCTTGCTACATATCCCCCACCATGCCCCAGGATTCCCACTCTTTTCTTGATGTACTGGAAAATATTAGGGTTCAACCAAACACCCTAATAATGGGCAACTTCAACTACCCCACCATTAACTGGGAAAACTACTCGTGTACCAACTCCTTAGCTCAACACTTTCTGGAATTCATAAACTCCAATGCCCTGAATCAGCTTATCCACACCCCCACCAGGGGCAACAATATCCTAGACCTAGTCATTACCAACATGAGTGACCGGTGTTTCACACCTGAAGTCAACTCCTCGTTGGTCCAATCTGACCATAATATAATCACCCTTGATAACCACATCATGCCCCCACCCCCATTAAGGAAACTACAGTAAAACATTTCTCCAAAGCCAACTTCATGCTTTAGACAGAAGTGGTGAACTTCATGACACCCATGCAGACGGACAATACAGTTACAACTGCTGAATCCTACACAAATGCACTCTATAAGCACTTACACAAGTGCATGGATCATGCTGTCCCAAACAGAACCAAGATGCTATCCTCCAAAAAAAGGAAGCCAATCTGGTGGTCCCCTGACATAAACAAACTGTACAACAGAAGGAAGAAACTGTTGCAAAAGAGAGGAAAATCCTATGAGTGGAGGAGATCCCTGGTCAGCCTCAGTAAGAAGCTGAGATCCCTTATAAGATCCTCCAAAGCTAGCTACAAAAACAAAATTGCCACTAATTCCAGGGTCAGCCACAAAGCATTCTATAGCTATGTCAAGAATCTCCATGGCAACACCCAGATCTGCTCTGAGTTACAGCACAAAGGTACAAAAATTACAGAGCCAACTGATATTGCCACCATCCTGGCAGACAGATTCAGTGCTAACTTTACCCCCCCCCCTCACCCCCTAATGGGCCCATATCTATATAGGAAGAATGCAGAGTCCCTGTAATCACAACTACGCAGGTAAAAGCTGCACTCTCTAAAGCCAAAAACACAGCATCCATGGGACAGGACAACATCCCAGGCTGCATTTTTCATGAACTTCAGAACAAGCTGTCTCCCCACTTAAGCACCATGTTCAATAAAACCCTCACATCAGGCTTTGTACCCACTGAATGGAGCACAGCAACAGTTATCCAAATCCACAAAGGGGGAGCCACCACTGATCCTGGGAACTATCAACCTATTAGCCTGATGAGCTGGTCTGCAAGGCCATGGAACGTATCATCATAGGTTCATAGGTTCATAGGTTGGTACTAGGCTATCAGCCCTAGGGCCTATACAAGCCTATCCATAACAATTCCCTGGCTATTTCTTCCCACATTATTTACTTTCCTGGACCCCTGTTTAGCAGGGTGACTGATGTGATCCCTGGGGTGAATTTCCTTTCTCCCGTCCAATCATCAAAGTTCCTCTTGAAGAGGTCCAAAGAGCACTCTGCTTGACATGTATGGGCAATCTATTCCAGAGTCTGGGGAGTCTCTGGGTCAGGAACCTATCCCTCCAGCATGTTTTGTTTATTGTGATGACAAGGTTTAGATCCCTGGAGCGTGTAGCTCTGAGGGATTGGGATTTCTTTAAGTTTAGCATATCCAACAGCTCTGGGTTTGACATGGCCTTGTATGTTAAGCAGAGATCGCCTCTGAGTAGACGATATGCGACAGAGTATAGCTGGAGTTTTTTAAGGCGGTCAGGGCATCTGCTTTAGGCCTGTGATTCTTTTAGTGAGGTATTTCTGAGGCCTTTCTAGTTGTTGCAGATGTCTTGAGAGGTACATACCAAATGGGGCGTTGTATTCTATAATGGGTCTAATGAGGGATGAGTACAGTGGGACAATGACCTCCTTTTTACTGGATGAAAAGCCCTTTGTGATGAGGTGTGCCACATAAAAGGATTTCCTGACTGTTGTGGCGATGTGGTTATCGAAGGTGAGACCACTGTCCACCTGTGTCCCTAAGTCTCTTATCAAACTTTCTGTGTTTAGTGTACTGCCACCTATATGGTAATTCATGGATACATGTTTTTTCCCAAAGGGGATAACAATACATTTCTTGTCATTGAGCTTGAGCCCATGGCTCTGGCACCAAGCATCTGTTTCTGTAAGGCCCTTTTGTAGAGTATCCACATCATTTGGGGATTCAATAATGGCTCCCAGTTTGCAGTCATCTGCAAACTTTGTTAGCCAGAGTCCCTTACTGTTGACCTGTACTTCAGAGAAGTAGATGCCAAACAAGAGCGGCCCCAGGACTGAACCCTGAGGTACTCCACTTGTCACTTGTCTGGAGATGGATTTGGAGTCGGCTACTTTTACAGTGTGGGTTCTATCAGTAAGCCATTTAGCAACCCATTGGGTGACATAGGGATTAATGCCCAACTTAGTAAGTTTATCTATGATTCCAGAGTGGGGATGGTGTCAAAGGCCTTGGCAAGGTCTAGATAGGCTGTGTGGACCACCTTACCCTTGTCCATGGCTCTGGAGACTGATTCAAAGAAGTCAATCAGGTTCAGGAGACAAGATCGGCCCTTCACAAACCCAAACTGGGTGGGGTCCAGTGTTTGAAGGTTGCCAATGTCTTTGTTTATAAGTTCCATGATAATACGCTCCATGGCCTTGCAGATAAGGCTTGTCAGACTGATGGGATGGTAGTTTCTGGGATCCAAGGTGGATCCCCCCTTGTGGATTGCGATAACTGTAGCTCTGCGTCACTCAGTGGGCACGAAACCTGAGGTGAGGCTATGATTAAACATGACACTTAGGTGAGGTGCCAGTTCATATTGTAGTTCATGTAGTACACAGCCTAGGATGTCATCTTGTCCCATGGATGCTGTACTCTTGGCTTTAGAGAGTGCGTTTTGTACCTGTGTGGCCGTTATTACTGGAATTTGGCAATCTTCCGGTATTGAGATGGGCCATTTAGGGGGTGAGAGGGGTGTGAAGTTGGCACTGAATCGATCTGCCAGGATATTGGCAATATCCTTCGAATCAGTATATTTAATGCCATTCTGTTTTAGCTCAGAGCAGATCTGAGCATTGCCATTTAGATTCTTGACATAGTTATAGAATGCTTTGTGGTTGTCTTTGGAATCTTTGGCAATTTTATTTTCGTAACTAGCTTTGGAGGATTTTATGAGGCATCTCAGTTTCTTACTGAGGCTAGTAAGGGAGTTTTTTGCATCCTGGGATTTTCCTCTTTTCTGCAAAAGTTTCTTTCTTTTGTTGTAAAGTTTGTTTATGGCAGGGGACCACCAGATTGGCTTCCTTTTTTTGGATGAGAGCATTTTGGTTCTATTTGGGATGGCACGATTCATGCATGAGTGGATGTGCTCGTACAGTGCCTTAGTGTAGGATTCAGCAGTTGAACTTTCAGTTCCTGTCTACATGGGTGTCATGAAGTTTGTCACTTCTGACTTGAGTAGCATGAAGTTGGCTTTGGAGAAGTTTTTTATGGTGGTTTCTTTACTGGGGGGTGGGGGTGGGATGTGGATGTTAAGGGTGATTAGCTTATGGTCAGACCTGACTAACGAGGGGGTGACCACAGGTATGGAGCATTGATTTCTCATGTTGGTAATGACCAGGTCTAGGATATTGGAGCCCCTGGTGGGACTATGGATTAGTTGATCCAGGGCGTTGGAATTTATGAATTCCAAGAACTCATAAACAAACACATTGGTAACCTCCAAACTATGGATCCTACCTAGTTCGAGTTTGTGAAAGGCAGATCATGCCTCTTGAACCTGATCGACTTCTTTGAGGCAGTCACCAAAGCCGTAGATGAGGGTAAGGTGGTTCACACAGCCTATCTTGACTTCACCAAGGCTTTCGACACCATCCCCCATTATGGAATTATAGCTAAATTCACTAAACTAGGTATAAATCCCTATGTCACAAGATGGGTTGCCAACTGGCTCACTGACAGAACCCACACTGTAAAAGTTGCAGACTCCAAATCTGACCTCAAAGCAGTGACAAGTGGAGTACCACAGGGTTCCATCCTGGGACCTCTCCTGTTTGGCATCTACTTCTCTGAAGTACAGGCCAACACAGAAGGCCTCTGGCTAATGAAGTTCGCAGATGACTGCAAACTAGGAGCTATAGTCAAGTCCCCAAATGATGTGGACATCCTACAGAAGGGCCTCGCTGAGACAGATGCCTGGTGTCAGAGCCATGGCCTCAAGCTCAATGCCAAAAAGTGCAGTGTCATCCCCTTTGATAAAAACTCTGTACCCCATGAACTACGACATAGGCAGCAATCTACTTAACACCGAATGCGTGATGAGACCTTGGGACCCAGGTGGACAGTAGTCTCTCCTTTGATAGTGACATCGCAACAGTAGTCAGGAAATTCGATGTGGCACACCATCATAAAAGAGTTCTCATCCAGGAAAGAAGAGGTCATTGTTCCCCTTTACTAGACACTCATTAGACCCATTATATAGGACAACACCCCTTTTGGAATGTACCTCACAAGACACCTGCAGCAGCTGGAAAGGCCACAGAAGTACCTCACAAAGAGGACTACTGGCCTCAAACAAATGCCCTACACTGACCATCTCAAAAAACTCCAGCTTTACTCCATAGCATATCGCCTACTCTAAGGTGATCTCTGCCTAACATATAAACTGTGTCAAACTCAGAGCTGTTGGACATGTTACACCTAAAGAAATCCGAATCCCTCCGAGCTACAAGCTCTAGGGACCTAAACCTTGTCACCACAATAAACAGGACATGCTGGAGGGATAGATTCCTGTCCCAGAGACTTCCCATACTCTGGAACAGGCTACCCATCCATGTCAAGCAAAGTTCTTCATTAGCACTCTTCAAGAAAAATCTTGATGAGTGGATGGGAAATAGGAAATACACCCCGGGGATCACTTCTGTGTCTCTGCTCGACAGTGGCACAGGAAAATAACTTTCTTGGGTGGCGTAAGCCAGGGAACTTTGTTGGTTAGGCTTAAACAGGCCCTTGGGCCAATAGCCTAGTACCTACCTATGAACCTATAAATGTTGGAGGTGTGACAGGCAGGAAGAGGTAGCTGGGAACATATGTTAAGTGAGTGTAATGAGCTGGCAAACTTTAGGGATTCCCTGCAGACCACTCTGTCAGAGATGCTGGGTGAGCACATTGGACTGACTGGGGAGATGATGTTTTTGAGTTATGCTACAGAATCGGAATTCCCTAGACATAGTAAAAGCCTTGCTGAGTCAAATTATGGTGTCCACAAAAGCAATTACTAGAAAATGGAAATCAAAGTCTAGACCAACTTCAGTAGAAATAGTGAATATAGTAACAGAGAGAAAACAACTGGAATTGGGATCTTTAGAAAAGATAAGGAACAAACTACATAGGAATAAATGGGAATTGTGGGAACAATATATGCAGAGCAGGAACAAGGTTTAAGAGACAGGATTTGCTTGAGCCATATAATGCTTAACTGACAATGACTGGATAAGTGATGTATAATGTTTGCAACTAAAGTGGTATCATTTAGTATGTTTTTCATTTATATAAATGTAAGATTGCCTTTGTCAAAATTTAATAAAGATGTTTGGAGAAAAAAAAGGAATAATTATTAAGGCATAACAAAATTTACCCGATAACAATATTAATCAATCATAGGAGGTCAGAAAATATTTGAAAGAGAGATTAGACAAGCAATTCACCAAGAAACCGTGGATGAACATATGTATGGCCACCAAACATGCAAGAAAGTGCATAAGAATTAAGATTTTTGCTTAGAGGTGTTTGCATAGGTACTTTTATACCCCATGCAGACTCCAAAGAATTTGTCCTTGAGTAAATGGCAAATGTAGGTGTAATGAGGAAGAAAAAGACACCTGGGAGCATATGTTTTTGCAGTGTAATCAGTTGTCAGACTTTTAAAAAATTCCTACCGAGTACTCTGTCAGGAGTACTAGGCAAGCAAATGAATGTACTAAGGAAATTATTTTTTTGCACTAGGATACAGGATCTTGTCACCTCACAGCAAGAGGTTTGATTCTCAGTTGGGGTGCCTTTTGGGCAGAGTTTGCATGTCCTTCCTGTGTTCCCCTGGGTTTCCACCAGGTGCTCAGTTTTCCTCCATATCTAAAGCCATGCAGTAGATGGATTGGACACTCTAAATTGGTCATAGGTTTGAGTGTGGTTTGGAAGAACTACAGCGACAGGGCTAGCTACCTAACTGTAGATGATTGTCACTGTTGAAGTGACACCCTGACCTCATGTGCAAAAATGGGAAAAAGGAGTTGTGAATGGATGGATGGATACAGGATCTGAATCGACCAGACATACTACAGCCTTGTTAAGTTTAATTCTGGTGGCTGCTAAAAAAAGCAATTGCTAGAAAATGGAAATCAAAGTCTAAACCAACTGAATTATCAAGTAATGAAAATTGCAATAGAGATTAAAAACAGAAAGTGGGATCTTTAGAAAAGGGTTAGGAGTACATTACATTAAAAATGGAAATTGTGGGAACAATACATGTAGAAAAAGTGTTTTTCAGGAGGAATGAGGTTTTAAGGGAAGACAAGAATCGACCAATTTATGCAATGTTGGATTGATTATATGGGTATAGAAGATTATATGTGGTGTACATGTTTGTAAATGTGAACTTGTTTGGTTTGATTACTTTAAGTTTGATTCAATTAAGGTATTTAAAAATTAGGTATTTTGTCAGTGGTTAAGAAAAGATAATACTTTGCAGCACTTTGAAGTTCATTTTTAAATTTCCATTGACAAGAAATTCCATTAAGAAGGGGTTGTTGTCTGAAATTAAAAAATATATAAATAATATATATATATATATATATATTTATATGTGTGTGTGTGTGTGTGTGTGTGTGTGTGTGTGTGTGTGTGTGTGTGTGTATGTTTTACATATTCATTAATGCCTACAGGTGGTTATTAAAGGCCAGTCTTGCTCATTCTGTCTGTTTTCTTGTTTTCTCCCCAGTTAATCTATATCACGATGAATACCTTCTTCATTACATGGATGTCCACAGGCACCTCAGTATAGCCTGACGTCTTTCAAAAAGCAGACCAGCTCTTTGTCTCCCTTATTTAGACATGTTTTTGGTCAGGAAGTTCCCAGTGACTAGCTGATTGTATTTCATCCTGTTTGTAAGAAGAGTGGGAAGCCCTAATGGCAGCACTGAATATGTATTCCATTAAGATTGTGGGTATTCCAAAGGACTACAGGCTGGATATAATTTAGAGGTCCGGGTTTTCCTGTGGAGATGTACATCTCCCTAACTTTCTTCTCAATGCTTTTTCTTTTTCTCTTCATTGGATAGTTACTCAGCTTTTTGCTGAGCTCAGAACTGGACAGAGGTGACACACAGTTGCTTTATAGGATAATGGAGGAAGGGCTGGCAACCAGAGACAGAATTATTTGTCATGTGGCTCTAACATCATCAGTATAAGTTCGGTAGATTACCAAAGAGGAACCATTTAACAGACCAACTTTTTATATGTATCTATAAATTTTATTTATTCAGGTAGGTGAGCTACCCCAGTGACCCTTTTCAGCCAAGAAACAAGCCATTTGTTGGTTATGTGAAAGTAATGGATTATAAGCATTGCATAAGTAGCTATAAGAATAAAATTATTTGCAATGTTAACAGTCATCAAATGAAATTATAGTCTATCGCTGTGGAAATGTTATATGTATTAATTACAGGGAGAGTTACCAAATCCATATAGAACAGTTTTGGTATCAGGATTGAAGAGAGCTTAAGTGTTTAAAGATTTAAGGTGTGATTTGTTAGTACTAGTCTGACTATTTACATAAATGGTACAGGAGAGTTGTTTTTTAACTTTTGTGACAGAAGTTAAGGAAAAAGAGTTAAGTGTAGAGACAGAGTTGAGCATTCTGCATTAGGATAAGTTTTGATGAGGGAGGAGCAATGATGTAGCAGATGTTGGGTAAAGCTTTTCAATTATAGTATAGTAAGAATTGTATTGGGTGATTAATGGTAGGGCATATTTTAATGTGACTATGAGGATATTTTAGCTATTGAATTGAAGGTGTGAGGCATTACCTGTTTGACAAGCCTGTAAGAAAATTATGTTGCTATGAAAGTACAGTGGTAATGATATTTGTATGTCGATGGAAATTGAGAATTGAGCTTCCCAGGGTTTACAAATGTCTTTTAGCAAGTAAGGATTGCCATATCAGTTTCAAAGATTTAGTGCTGCTACTGTTGATATTTGGTTTATAGAAGATAAATAAGTGAAATATTGTGACTTCTGTTTGGAGGGAAGTATTAAAGGTATTGGGTTTTGAACAACTAAATTATAAACATAAATTAGAATAAGTTTTATCTCAGCATAGTCAACAAAAAATGTTAATAAAGAGGGAGGAAGGAAAGTAAGGAACCAAAAGTGACAATCTGTGGGACAGATCATTTGGAGAGCTGATGTGGAAGAGAGAACTTCCTTGAAAAAAAAAAATGAAATATTGGTTGTTAATTATTTTTTTTTTGAACCAGAAAAGGGTGTTATTTGAATATCCTAAATCCCACGAAGACACGAAGTTCGACCAAAAAGTTTAATGAACAACAAGGCAAAGTTCTCCAACACTGACCTAGGTTTTGTCCTGTGGACTTCTTCAGAGTGTGTAGAACCTGCTCAATATATACTAACAACAATTAATCAATTAACTAATGAAAATAAGCTGTTAAAAAGACAGAACTAGTAAATAATACAATTACTACCAAAGCCTATTATTCACTCTGATACTGGATCAGTAAAAAACATATGTACAATATACTTTAATGTTAAATGTACAATTCATCGTATGAAGAATAATAAAATAAAATAATAATAAATAATAAAAAGTAAAAAATATATACAAAAAAAATGTGTGAAAGATAAAAACTAAGAATATAATATAATAATAAAAAAACTTGTAATATTCTATTGTGTGATGACAATGCCTTAAGTGTGCTGGTAAACATAACCATAAGAAGTTGAATAAACTACATAATTGTGTATATAAGGAAATAATTCAAAGAAGCTTATCCCAATATATTATTAAGCCTCAAATAGGGTTTTATAGAAGTGAATTCATTGAGACCCGGGTAATGATGTGCATTCAAAATCATCTGCCATTTAAGCTCGCATACATCAAGATGATATTCAGTCAGCCTACCTTGTTGGTCTTGGACCAACTGTTCTATTATACAAAAAGAGAATTTATGATCATTGTATGTTGAAATATGTCGTGCTAAAGCATTAGTGGACTTTTTATGTTGGATGTCTAAGACATGCTCCTTAATTCTATCCCTAAATTTTCTACATGTCTTGCCCACATAGAATGCCATGCACAGTTGGCATTTTGCAAGATAAACAACATTGGTAGAATGGCAGTTATATTTACCCCTAATCCTGATGTATGTATTGTTAACAGTAATCTTACTAACTGTTGGCAATATAAAGGCACAGGTGGAACATCTACCACATTAGAATTTATTATTCTTCATACGATGAATTGTACATTTAACATTAAAGTATATTGTACATATGTTTTTTACTGATCCAGTATCAGAGTGAATAATAGGCTTTGGTAGTAATTGTATTATTTACTAGTTCTGTCTTTTTAACAGCTTATTTTCATTAGTAAATTGATTAATTGTTGTTAGTATATATTGAGCAGGTTCTACACACTCTGAAGAAGTCCACAGGACGAAACCTAGGTCAGTGTTGGAGAACTTTGCCTTGTTGTTCATTAAACTTTTTGGTCGAACTTCGTGTCTTCGTGGGATTTTTATTTCTGTTTTTTTGGTTCCTTGGTTGGTTATTTGAAGATCCTGTTATAGACCAAGAAGTAATGAAAAATAACTCACCCTGTTGCATTTTACTAGCCAACAATGACTATTTCAGTGGTTATATCAGAATCCTTGAAAGTGGGCAGTAAAGGAACAGATGTCAGGTCTAAAACCATGTTGACAAAGATTGAAAAAGTAATTTGGGTGAAAGAAAATGGAAGGTTGATTTTAAAGCCCCGAGTATGAGTTCAGATAGTGGCTTGGGCACTTGTTGGAGCTAGCAGGGGCGAATGGGAGTAAGCAGTCATGACCTGCTTGCCCATCCTGAGAAAAAGAGGTGGTTCTGGCATGCCACTTGGTTGACATCTGGCAGTAGCATTAGGTGTTTACCCCATGGAGCTCTGATCTACTCCACCCACACTGCCATGTGCAATCGCAATGTAAGTTAAGTGGAAACCTTGAAGTGCAACTGTAGTGAAGCTTGGAACCGCTGCTGATGGTAGGGGAGGTGCTTTGCTGGGGAAGGGGTAGGCCAACACTCGGGGCCATCGAGGCTGGCCTGCTCATTATCACCCAACTCTCACCACAAGTGGTTAAATTCATTGGTGATTCCCAGGGAGGAACAAATAGACCATATGTCTCTCACCTGTCCAGGGAATCCTTGACTCTAAAGATAGTGGAACAAATAGGCCAGTTGTAGACAGGTAGATGAACCAAAATAGTTAATTATATAATTGCCAAGTGTTTTTACTACAGAGGTTGTTAGCAGTTTATCTAAGTGTTCTGTCATGCAAAGATTGGTAATCTTTGGCAAGGGAGTAGAAATAATGGTACTACATTCATTTGAGATGTACCCACTAGCTAAAAGAGGTCAATGAAGCTAGGTGGAGAAGAAATGTAGTATGATATTTTTTGAGAGATTTTATATGCATCTGTGTATTAGTGATTGAGTGTTTAGAGGGATTGGACAGAATTTATGGAGAGTGGTGTGAACTGAAAATTTAGAAATGATTTAGGTTTCAGTTGAAAGATGTAAAACAAAGAAAAGGTTGAGGAATGGAATAGGGTTAGCTGGAGAAAAGATCATAAGGGAGTTGGCACATTCATCCCAGGAAAGTGGAAAGTTTTTTAAGTCTGAAATATTTTTTGTATTTCTTAGCATTTGAAACCAAAAACTTCTCCACCAAACAGCACAAGAGGACCACAAAATTTTGTGGTACTCTTGTGCTGTTTGGTGAAGACGTTTTTGATTTCGAGTTCTTTTCATCTTCACTTTAGCTTTGGTGCATCATTTTCATTTATTTCTGAGCATTTGTTTAATGTTTTTGTGGCAAACTGTGGGATTCCACTTTATTTTTCAAATTTACAGTATGTCGGTATAGCTGCTTTGATTGCTCTCTTATCTGTATGTTTGGAATTGAATTCAGTCATAATGATTAATAACTTTCTGTCTGTGCTATGATTTATTGCTAATTTTCATGAATTCTTAGGTGAACAAATGGCATTAGGTATCATGTAACTTGTATTTTTAATGGGCATTAGTGGTGTCAAGGACTAGTTCTTAATCTCCATGTGACTTGTTCAATAACCTTCAAGGAAAATGGGCTCCATATTGTAGGTGATTTTTTTTTGGTCTTTCTATATATCCAGACTTTAAATATATCACAGTTATTAAATGAGCTTAAATAAGCTAGAAAATTATCTCAGAGTCTTGGTGTAGATTGTGAAATAATTTTCTTAATATTTATATGTTTGCACCGAGCTGAACTGAGGTGGGCTATCAGCCACAACTCTGAGCTGACATACCAGATGACTAGAGGCTTCCAAGCTTCCAAAATAACCTAAATTGCCTTTTTTTGCTTATTATTTACTGCACATTTTTGCTGCCTGCCACCTGCTTTAATACTGTGTTTAATTAGTGTGCACTAAACTACACTGCTCTACAGCAATTGTCTGCTTTATTGTGCATGTATCATAAAATGTTATTGCTGTTTTCACAGTTTCAAAGCTTTTTTGTTGTTTTTACTGTTTAAGTATTTATTGGTATTTTTTCATTGTTTTAAAGCTATTTGTTCTGATTTTCCTGCCAAGCAGTGATTAAATAACTGATCTGTTAACTGTTTAAAACATTGTTTAGGGCCTCCTGGCTGATTTTCTGCTGTTTTAAACATTTGTTCAATGTATTACTGCTGTTTTTCTGCTATGTTGCGTATACTCTAGTGTTTCCCACTGAAACAAGAGTAGCTAGTAGCTGTAGCATAGTCCAAATACAGGCTTGTTGCTTCTGGAACTGTTTGTAGTGGTTTGTTCTGACCAAGTTATCCAGGCCTTTGATTGGAAGGGGTCTGTCTGCACTTTTGTGAGAGAGAATTGTGCTGATTGGCAGCTGTTTGGTAAAGGGAGGCCTGTCTAGATCTTGAAATATGCGTCCTCATTGGTCCTTTTGAATCTCAGTTTTTTCAAGTTTTATCTTCTGGTATTTAGGCCCTGTATTTGAGCAGGGTTGTGCTTGTTTGCATGGCATGCAGCACAATGCACCACAGTGCAACTGTGTGCCAAAGCCAGACAATTAAATTCAACAAATTTTCCCTAAAACCCAGGTAGAAATATCCATTCACTGAACTTCTCATGATCGTTTTTGAAAAGCCACCACTAGTGACAACAGTCTTCAACCTAGCATTATGGACATTTGGACTACTCTTGTTTCTCCTGCCAACCTTGTTTATTTGGGTCACTTCAGGCAGTGTAGCAATTGCCTCGTGTACATAGACAACTCTCTACTAACACACTAGTACAGAGTGAGAGAGACGTACTTACACCAAGAATCTAGAATCCATGCTCTATCTCACTCAAAACAGTAACACGGAGAAGGTTGTCAACTCCCCCACCACTATATATTCACATAGTACCGCTACACACAGTAGGCATCAAACATGTAAGAACACGTATGCAGAGGTTCTCTCGAAAAAATTACCGAAACACCAGAGGCCTCCAAAACACAAGACTGCTAAAGTTGACAGTCCCCACAGCACCCATGACACATAGCAGTTCTATCCATTATAGCAGTTGTAGGTGGAATATAAATACATGCCAGTGTAATCCTCCTCCCTTGCCAGTAGCCCCTTAGCACTACAAATCTGCCATTATCTTTTTATTCTCTTCTATCACTATTGGAGCTCCTCTTGCTATTAATACAACTACTGCTATTTTCAATGGTCCCAGGTAGTCTGCTGAATAACTATCCTGAAAACCTTCCGTTATTGAGGTTTCTTGTTAAAAAAGGGGGGCAGGAATTGAATAATTTATGTAGTGTTGCTTAGGTTATATGGCATATAGCAGTATATGTAAAGTAAAATGTTTGTTAATGTTAATTTAATACAATTTGATTACTTCTGTATAAAATGTAAATTTGCCATTGTCACAAGTGATAATTCAATAAAGGCGATGGGGGAAAACTCTATCGGTGTTGTTCTTTCGCTTAAGACCACCTTTTTATTTCTCTTTGCCTATAATCTGATATCAGTCCTTGATAGGGAGAGCAATCTCTAGCCTGCAGTCCAAATAAATTCTTGGCCTGTTCCTACACTTTTCCCTCTAATTATTTGCTCACAATATCTTGCTTCTTTTGACAGTTTTCTCCAATCAATTCCAGCTCCCTCTTGCTTATTGTCTGTATCCCTAATTGCAGTCACCCCTATTGGCAGCATCTTCTTTCTCCATTCCCTTGTTGGCTTAGTTCTTAGAATACTTTTTACTGCTTTATGAATATATAATTCTGTATGGTTATTGTTGCTCTCCTTAAGGATCTGCATCCCATATACCAGTGTCTCCTTGTTTCTTGAGCTTCACCCCTGTTTCATCATCATTGCTTTCCACTTTGAATTATAGGTTTCTGCTTTTCTGTGTAAGAGCCTTAACTGTGTAGCTCTGAATACCCCTTCAAATCGAGTAATCCCAACTGCCTTGTTCTATTGGAAGAATCAGCTTACCCTAATTGACTCTTGCTATCTTCCCCTGCCAGATAAAATCTTTCAGCTATTTATAAATTGCTATCCACAACTTCTCCTCCAGTTGAGAAAAACATGCCTGACCTGTATATAAAACTAAAGGAACTAAAACATTTTAACTGCTTTTATCTTGCTTTCCATATCCATATCCATATAACAGAGCTTCCACTTTCTCATTTTTTTGTATTATCTTTTGTTTAGTCTCTTCCCACATTTCCTTAGCTGCCACTACAGAATCTCTCTTAATCCATACTCCTAAGTACTTCATTTTGTCATGTCCTCATAAATATGTATACTTCTGAACCAATTCAAGTGTGGATATATAATTTACAGCTATTACTTTTGTTTTAGCTTCATTCATTTTGTATCCCAAATATAGTTGAAATTTAACATAATAAATTTAATGTTGTTTGAATAAGTAAACAAACAATCATGTATATATAGTAACAGGTAACCAATCAATTTCATCTAAAACACATTAGTAATCAACGTGTTTTAAAACAACTTCTGATAGTTAAACACAAACCACAGTCAGCTCCAGGGGTGAGAGGCTGACACAGGAAGCCAACAGACCAACCGGTCCTTGAAGTAAATCCTTGAAATGAAAGGAAAAGCACTCAAAACGAAATCACCGCACCATCCAACAGAACAAACAACTCTCGATTAGGGTCCAAATGTTTAATGCAAAACACTTCACGAAACCCAACAACAGGGTTAATACAGAACACTTCAGTAAACACAATCACCAGGGTTAAGCGCTTTCATCTGATACTCAGACTTCATCAGAACCCCGACCACAGTGCACAGACAAATTTAAATACATATTGAACTTGAATTTGGCACCCAATTTCTTAAAGGGACCATATCCAAATTTTAAATTTTAAAAGACAGCTTACTTTATATACAAGTAACTTAGTATTTAATCATAGATATTTAAACAGCAGTATTTAATCGTGGATATTTAAACACCTGTATCAAATCCATATTTCAGTGGTTTTCACTAATACTCATAATTATAAATAAAAACATAAATAAAAATATATGGACATTATTTAAATGTTATTCCACTTATATACATACGCTAACTGTATGGTAGATTCAAAATAATAAATAAATAAATAATGGAATGTATAAATATGTGATATATGAATATGAATTAATAACTATTATAAAATTATTATAAAATAATAATTATCCCAGTAATAGAAAAGGCTTGATACTAATGGACTCATTAACACCTGGAAAGTTAGTTGCATCAGTTCTAATTTGCCAAATGGCTTCTCTCACAGGGATGTCTGAACGTCAGAACCATTTTTATATACCTATTCTGAATAGCTTATTTAACACATCTAATAGAGAGGTAAATTTGTCCTTTAGGTCACCTGATGCATCAGATGACCAGCAGTACAAAACAAACACTTTAGTCTCTTCCTTTGTAACAACTTACAATCTTAATGGTAGAGACTGTTTTAAGATTTTGTTAAAGAACTGGGACATCTTTAAGAGTGACAATGGTATTTTTTCAAGTGTAGGTGAACGCCCTGTAGTGATATACAAAAGAGGTAAGAACCTTAAAGCCTATTTTGAACACCAAGTTAGAACTTTAGTTAGAACAGTAGGTATGTACAAATGTCAAGCTTGCAACTATTGTTCATATGTCATGGAATCTAATAGATTCTTTATTGACAAACTTCAATTCCATCTGAGGTTGAGAGTCAATTGAAACTCGAAGATGGTGGTTTACTTAGCTCAATGCCAGTCATGTTTAGCCTTCTATGTTGAGACCCACTTAGACTAGAAGAACTGGAGCTTACATGGCAGATCAGGTTTGACTAGATGAGATGTGTCTGGTTATACAGCTTTTAATATTTGTACAAGTTTTGTATAATCGAGTTGTATTTTATATTATATTTACATACATAATTTTTTTGTTTATTTGTGTTATCATCAGTAATGTAGTTTACAGTTTATAGTTTCTCATTTTTATTTTACTTGATTGGATTTTTAGTTTGATTTCATTTGTATATGTTTGTTTTGTTGATTACTAATGTGTTTTAGATTAAATTGATTGGTTACCTGTTACTATATATACATGATTGGGGATTTAATAGTTGAAATTTACTCAAAATGTTCCTCAACACTGAGTCCCTTATTTTTTTTTCCAGTGGTTCTAAATATAATGCAAACAACAAATGGGAAAGAGGACACCTCTGCTTGGTTCCTTTGTTCAAACAGAAATTATCCAAGGTACCCACCCATTTTAATTATTGCCTCTGAACCCGAATATATCCTCCTAATCAACCTTATACTTTTATCAGGGAGTGCAAATATGTCCATTTCTCTGCTCATAAACCCCCAGCTTACTCTGCCAAATGCTTTCTCTAAATCAAGACATATCAACAATAGTGGTATTTACTTACACTCTGCTTCCCTCTGGATCATCAATGTTTTGATAATCTTGTTAAATGTTTGCCTCCCCTTCACAAAACCATGTTGATCCATATCTATCAAATTTGGCATTACATTTGCCATTTTTTAGCCATTATAGACACAAATACTTTATAATCATGGTTTAGTATTGAAATGGGCCCGTATGAAGCTGCATGTGATGAATCTTTACCCTCTTCAGGTATTACAACCACCACTGCTTTCTTCCAGGATCTTGGTGCTGCTCCTTCTCCTAAAAAACTGTTAAAACCTTCCAGATCTTCATCAGTTTTTTTCCTTTCTTAGCTTCCATTCTTCTACAGGAATGCCATCTATTCCTGGGGACTTTCCTGTGGGTTGGTTATACATCACCATTTTTATTTCTCTCCTCCTGTCCTAACTGTTAGTAATTGAGCCTCGTCTCATTCTAACCTTGGCATATTTAATTCTTCCATAAATCTTTCCATTTGTATCTTTTGTTGATTTCCTTATTTATGTGCTTTATACAGATGTTCATAAAATTTCCTAAATATTTGTATTAACTCTACAGGATCTCTTGTTATCTTCCTTGTTATAGATGACATCCCTGGATACTTTATGTTGCCTAAGTTGTTGTGCTAAAAGTTTTTATGCTCTGGAGTCATTATCAGAAACTGTTGCTTAATAGCACTCTTTCTAAACTCATGCATATTATCAAGGTAATCCCTTATTTTCTGCTTAGCATTTTGCAATTGCTCCTCTTCTTTTTCTTTGAGATTCCCTCTATTCTGCAGTACTTTAACATTTGTCAGTCCCTCCAAATAATTCTTGTTACTTCTTAGCCATCTCTCTTTTTCCCCACTGTTTTTAAACTCCCCTTTAATTTTATCCCACTCCCTAGCTATATTTCCAAAATCATTTATGAGGCTAAATGTAATAATCAGTTCATAGGATCTTGGAAGCTATCAAGTTATTTCTTTGAATAGAGAAGATTGTGCTAGGATTATTGAAGACCATATTTCAGTAAGCATGTGTATAGATCTTTTATTTAATAACAGTCTACTAAACATGACATTAGACCTAGAAGCTAAATAAGATGAGGAAAAATCTTTTCAAGTTATAAGTAATAATGCAGTTCCCTTTCTGGGTTTGTAATGGAATTTCACATAAAGATGGTCACATAGAGATCTTGTTAGTAGGGATTATATCTCTAATGCCATTATCTTGGATGATGATTGCAAAAAACAGAGGCTGGATAAGTAACACCTATTTTCGCAGATGTATTGAAACAGTTTTGTTTCCAGAAGGACCAGCAGCCTGGACTCCTGACCCAAGCTATCATTCGGGGGTATAGGGACATAGCATCTCTTTCACATAGAGAGGACCCAGATCATTTAGAGCTTAATTGACTAGGGTGAGAATCCATGCAATGTTGGGCATTGTTAGTCTGCTACCAGTACTTTATGTAATAGAAGGTGCAGCTTCTGGATGTTTTTTTAGAGAGTAGTGTGCTTAATTACTGTATATTGGATGTAGAAGTAAAAAAAAGAAATATGGACAATAGTGCTCTTTCCTTACACAGGTGTAAAAAAGGCATTTATTCACAGATTAAAAGTGTATGTTATAATTAATGCACATTTTATTGTACCAGGTGGCTTTAATTGTAATGTACAGAAGACAGGAGAAATTTAGTACATGTTGAAGTTGTAAAGTGTTCTTAAATTACAAGAATTTGAGTTCTGCATGAGAATTTACCTATGCAAGGTGACCATTAAAACAGAAGTCAATATATTTTTTTCAGATGCTATGAGAGAATGAAAAGGTGGTTCATCAGCAGCTGACTTCCTGGATTAGTGGAATGTATGACAGGTTGGGAGAATACATAAAAGTAATCAAGGAAGATGTTAAACATTCCACAGGAATATGCAGAGTAAGTCCTGCGATGAAGCAGCAGATCATGAAAGTATGAGTTCATTTTATACTTGGGCTAATTAGTGGCACGTTTTTAAAGGGAAATATAAAATTTTTCACCTGGAAGTGGAAGCAGGGAATCATAAGCAGAAACTCAGCCACTGGAGATGCACAAGCTAGTGCATTTCTTCGTGCCGATCCCAAGCCCGGATAAATGTGGAGAGTTACGTCAGGAAGGGCATCTGGTGTAAAACCTTTGTCAAATGACATATGCAGACAACAATACAGATTTCCACACCGGATCGGTCGAGGCCCGGGTTAACAACCACCACCAGTACTGTTAGCCAGTAGGGTGTTGGTGGAAATTGGGCTACTTTTGGCTGAAGGAGGAGGAGAAGAAGAAGAGGGCAAGGCATGCCCAAAGGCAGGAAGAGAAGAGGAAGGTTAGGGGTGTGATGGTGATGGTAGGAACTTTGAATGTTGGCAGTATGACTGGTATAGGAGAAGAGCTAGCTGATATGATGGAGAGAAGGAAGATTGATATATTGTGTATGCAAGAGACCAGATGGAAGAGAAGTAAGGACAGGTGTATTGGAGGCAGGATCAAATTGTTCTCTCATAGTGTGGATGGGAGGAGGAATGGAGTAGTGGGTATCCTGAAGTACAGTATGCCAAGAGTGTTTTGGAGGTGAAAAGAGTGTTGGATAAAGTGATGTTTATGAAGCTGTAAATTGATGGTGTGATGGTGAATGTTGTTAGTGCATATGCTCCGTAAGTTGGGTGTGCGATGGATGAGAAAGAAAAATTTTGGAGCGAGTTGGATAAAGTGGTGGGTGTACCTAAAGGTGAGAGAGTGGTGATTGGAGTGGAGTTCAATGGGCATGTTGGTGAAGGGATAGAGGGGATGAGGAAGTGATGGGTAGATATGGTGTTAAGGAGAGGAATGCAGAAGGTCAGATGGCACTGGATTTTGTGAAAAGGATGGCCATGGCTGTGGTGAATATATATTTTAAAGGGACAATCCCAGCATCTAAAATTTGGGTCTACTCTACAGCTGACCAAAGTCATGCCCACTTTACGACGTCACTCACATTCCCACCCACGGTGTCCTTTTTCTTTTACATATCCTGTAAATATTAAATTCCAGTTCTATTTTTGCTCCCAGTGTCAAATATGCTTTGTTTTTACTGCCTTTTGTAGAATGTCCAAATTTTTGCCTCATAGTTTTGGTCCATTTTTCATAAAATTGTGGTTTTCTGCCCAATTAGTTGCAAATCATAACCAATTGATGTTAGAAAATACAGACATTTCAATTTCCGATTTCATACCCTTCAAAAAATTCATACTAATGCAAAATCTGTTATTCTATCAACTTTCTAAGTTTGTGAGAGCAATATTTAAAAAATGTCGAGATTTCTGGATCTAAGAGGCTGACGGGTATGCTAAGGTTCCTCTGGCATTGCAACTATCCTGTTCATTAATAATTAAGTTTTTAGAGCGATCATCCATTGTGGTTCATTTTTATAGTAATAGTAACTTAATAGTGCATTGGTTAAATCTAGCACAAAACCAACAGCAAGGCATGTTATGATCTGGGCCTAGGTAAAGAATACAGTACAAATGAAAATCCTTATGAGGTATTTGCTTCCCACAAGTAATGCAATTATTAACTTTTACTGACATCGGTATGAAGCAAGAAAAAGTTTCCCCAACGGGGTACTAAGCTTTAATTGAAGACTTTGGTTCTGAAACTCGAATGTGAAAATTTCAGGAGTCGGCTGACCAGCACTTGTGAACTGCTTCTGCTTCGGACACCGCGCGGCAAGAAAGACTGAATAAAATGGCATCGGCTGCATATTTTGTACCCCTGATGACCTGACATCATGGAAGAGGAGACAGCAACCGACGCAGGACCCAAGACTTTGATATTCAGGCCGACTGAGGGCAACCTGTCAGCAGATTACCCAAATGTAATGACTGCAACAGTGAATACATTCAAACATCTACATTTATGGTAAGTGTACACAACTGTACTTTTTGGAATGGCCCAGCCAGAACCCAGACCTAAATCCAATAGAAAATCTGTGGGGTGACCTGAAGAGAG